>NC_043979.1:41476625-41636325 GCF_902148855.1 Sphaeramia orbicularis | reverse complement strand
GTAAAAATGTTATAAGACATTTGATCAGGCACCGGTGTGGGCAGCACTTAAGTTAATAAATGTTAAAAGAGTACTATGTGTACGTGTATATTAAAGGAGTCATATTTAGCTAAACCCACTTTTATTAGTCTTTGGTTCATTTATTTGTGTATTTGGACCCTAATAGTTCCAAAAGTTTGAATTTGAACCCCCCAGGTGCTGCAAAACTATCTTATATTCATCTGGGCAAAAATCGAGTGGATTTCTACAACCCGTTTCAATTCCTGCTTAATTTGTAAAGTTTTATAACTAGTTACATCACAACATTTGCACATATAAGGTCAAGGCTTCCGATGAACATTTCTCCGAGTACAACATAATTGTTTGTCAGCAGCAGCGGTTGTAGTAAAAACTGAAAAATATGTCCAAACTTTGAGCCGATTACCTGAAATGTTCAGTTGTTGGTTGAACGGGACAGAGCAGCACAGTCAACAACCTGGAGGGGGCGGGGCCTGAAGTGACTTTTTGTGCATTTAAAGGGCCAGCGCTCTAAACGACCTTTCTGGTGTCATTACTCAGAAATAAGGTTTAGATGGACCTGTGGAGTTGAATTAATGAAGAATTCAGACCCAAACATAGCATTTACAGTTTATGTAGACCACAGGGAATGTTTGAAAAAGCATAAGTCCATTGAAAAAAGGAAAATATCACTCCTTTAAGAATTTAATTTATTTTGCTGCATAAAAAATCTTAATTACACTGGTCAACAGAAAGTTATTGTTTAAGTTTTTTGAGCTGATTTAGGATAATTTTGGTGTGCTGAATCCAAAAAATCCACATTAATTTTGCTCAATCAGGTCAACTTTCTGAACTATGCTACATATTGGCTTTTTAACATTTTTGCTTACATTTATGGTCATTTTCACATCATATGATACAAATTCTTTCATATTTCTTGCAATAAACAAGTTCTGAATATTTACTTTTGCCAATTTATGATTAATGGTTTTTTAATATTACAGGTGAATGAAATGGCTTCGACTAGAAGATCTTGCAAAAATAAGCCTGACATATTCTGCTACATCTGCAGTGAATACACCATTGTACCGAACAGGAATCAAGTGATCAAATGATTTTTTTTTTCTCTTAAAACCTATTTTGGGTGAGAACTATATAAAAAAATCAACTGATAAAGTCACAAAAATGTAATCAATTTTGTGAGAAGATCAAATTTTTCAAAATCAAATTAGCAAAAAAAAAAACTGACCTGATTGAGAAAAACAGATGTCATTTTTGGATTTAGCGGTGCAAAATGGTCCTAATTCAGTTGAAAAAAACCTAGACAACTTGCAAAAAACATTTTTGTGTAACCCCAGTGTTATCTGAGTGTTTCAGTTGTATTTATACAGTCAATGTGCTTTAAAAAAAAAAAAAAAAAATTAAATCAGCCTTAAATATCGGCCACAAAAATCGGCTGTAGATACCAAATTTTAAAAAATTGGCATCAGCCTTAGAAAAACAATATTGGTCGACCTCTACTTTACACAGTGATCCAGCTCTTCCGTCATCAATACAAGATATCAGTGAAAAAATTAACACAACTCTGGACGGAAATAAATGCCAGGACATTTATTGTTACATTATGTAAACACTGCGAGGCGTAAAAGATGACACTTTGAGTGTGTCCTATAGTAAAAGCTAGGGCCTGTGTCTTTGTTACGGCCAGGTAGTATATAACAGAAACACTAAAAACACAGGCAGTGAAAAGCTGGATTACAGTATAAAATGAGAAAGTAGGTGGTCCTGAAGCTGTGATGTGGTCTCTACCCTCATTTGTTGTCGTCTTGTATTAGTATTTTACAGTGTATTAGTACTTTTATGGTGTATTTTTAAGTTGCCAATGGAATCAACTGAACTTTTTGCTTCTTCATGTATTTCATAAAATGTCACTTCTAAATGCTGACCCCTTAGAAGAGAAATTTCACGCCCATTGTTGGCGGTTTGACTCATCATTCAGATAAAACCAAACCTATAACATCCTCTCAACCTACATGAGCATATTCATAGCTGAAATGAAATATATAAACTTACATCTGGTGTTGCATGATTTTGCAACAAAGTGCAGCAGATAAAACACTTGTGACCTTAAAGCCATCTATCAAAAACAACAGTGGGAAAATGCACCAAATCTGTGGTCCCAGGACTCCTGTGTTCATTCAAGGAGGGTTTTAACATTTCAAAATAAGCTGAGAAACAGCAGAACACAAGCACAACAACGTATATTTGTTAACAATCTTATAATTTATTTAAATATATTTCATTTTTAAATATATTTTTTGTTTTTAAGACACATTTGATAAATGCCAGGTCGCTTTAATTTACTGTAGATAGATGGATTCCTCTTATGTTTTTGTCTTACAGTCTGTAAAATATTACTCCTGGTTTAAATTGGTCATGGCCTATATTAATGTACAGTGGAACCTTGTGACCAATTCAATATATAAATATAAACTGTACCACACTCAACCAAGATCCACAGGAGGTCCTGTGACTTACAACCGCCACTTCTCTTTTAATATGTCTCGCAAAGACGTCAAAGAAATGTTCATGCATTTAATAATTTAATCACAGTTCTCAGTGTGAGCACAAGTGGTGGAGCTATGTCATGACTTCTGGGGAGGGGGGTCTGTGAGAGTTGTTTTTTTTTCTTTTTTTTTTTGTCGGTGAAATAGGTAGTGCAGTAGAAGGGATGGCATCAGACAGAGCAAACCAATTGCAGAGGGCCGTCACGCCCATACTCAAAATAGTACATTTGGATTTGCTCTTTTCTTAAAGAAACGAACAAAAAAAACTATGCAATCCCTTTTTGTTTTCCGAAACTTTTTTTGGATGACAGCAAGAAAAAAGGCCCATGTTGTTGTTGTTTTTTGTTTGTTTTTTTTTCTCTCAGCCACTTGTTTCTTCTCCACTTATTTTCTTCTTCGGTTTCCCCGTCTACATCTGGTCTGGTTTTGTTGCCTGGTTGCTCCCTCGTGGTGACAGCCAACCATCGAGGCCCAGCCAGAGCAGTGGGTGGCTGTAATCCACGCCTTAGCAGAACAGACTCTTCTGAAGGACAATACTGTGCCTAATATCAGTCGGGGCTGGTCACAGAGTATTTTAGGCTTCCCTCTTACTGTCCAAGGCACTTTTTTCTCCAAGTTTTTTCTTTTGGACAACTCGTGTGTTTGGCTTCAAACCTGCAATGAAGACGAAGAAGACAAGTTAAGAGTGTCTCCAACTGGCAGCACCTGACAAGTTCTTCCCTTTCCAGATAAAATTATGGAGAAATAAAACAAGAAGACTTGATTTGCCACAGATCTGCTGCTTGGGCCTATGTTTACAGACGGAGCACGTACATCACTACTGCAAACAATTGTCGGAGCGTCTAGAGACATTAAAAACATGATCTTTTCTTAGTGAACCAGACCAACAATTGCTAATCTACATTTTAGCTCTAATGCATATTAGTGTGTTTATTTCACACTGTATTACGTGTGAAACATCATAACATGGTCATGAATTGCAGTTGTGTTTTTTACATAATACCTCATTTTGCCAAATATCTTCACTGACATACACCGAAACGCACCTATGTATAAAATTACCATCATAAAGCATTAATGTAAAAAAAAAAAAAGTAAATATAAGATACCTTGTGGGTGCTACCCCTCTGTGCCAATGAGGGACTGCCAGCTAACCGTGTGAGAAGCCGTGCACATCTTTTGAAGTCTGAAAAAATAGTAAACACAGACATATGTGAGTGGATCCAAACTATGCATTAAGAATAAAAGTCTCATTCCTTTATGACAAAGACTATTTGCTACTTACATGCTGGTATTGTGCAGTCCTCTTGTGTGGTGGTAGAGTCTATATGCATGCTTCCTGCACTTGTGACTGAAGTAGAGTGGACCTAAAAGAGAAGACATGAGAGATTTGGGATTATTTACAGTTCTGGAGGCATCTGCAGTAACATCTGTTTTACAGCCACTATAACTATCAATCACTTTTTTTTTTTTTTTTTAAATAGATACGTCAAAGCCATGGGGTCTTACCTGCACTATGCTGGCGAAACTTCCCCTGCTTTTTTAAGATTTTTTTGGAAATACTAGCAGTGAAGGAGAGAAGAGGGAAAAACATTTATCTATAGCTGTCAAAACAGGCTGCAGATAAGGCAAGATAGAAGACTTATAAACATATACAGCCTCCTGACACCAGGAAAGGTTTGGGGGGCTTTCTTATATTAAATAACTGTCTTGATTGGAACACTTATAGTGCAACACTTTTTTTCACTTTTTTTTTTTTTTGGAATGTCCTTGCACTGGACTTTTTTTTTTTCTTTCTTTCTTTATTCTTCTTTCTTTCTTTTCTTTCTTTCTTTCTATTTTTAAGTATACAGTGAAATACATTCGCTCTGTATGAAAAGGATATTGATGGCCAGAAAAACAACCTCCTATCTGCACAATTTTTAGATTTTGAGTTTTCACTTTAAATGGACTGCAACTTTGGGAGGCATGAATACCTAGTATGTATTGTTAACACATAATATAGAAAGAGAGTCTGAGAACAGTAGAATATGCTTGGATATCTTTAACAAAGACCATACTACAATAAAACTACACTTTTTTTTGTTTGTTTCCTGAAAAAGTGATTTTTTTTTCCAGATAGGAGGTTTTGTATTCTGGCCATCGATGTTAGAAAAAGGAATAAAACAGATATGACCAAAAAGGAAAAGCAAACCACAATGAATAACATTTTTTTAAAAAATGACAAAACTAATCTTAACAGAATAAAAGCCTATTTTTTCCACTAAATATACATGATTTCTTTAATAAATACAACATAAGCATTATTTGTTGTACTTTTTGCTGGGTTAATGGATTTCACATAGCCTTCCAAATGTGCAAAAATGAAACACATCCTCCTCACATCCACTCTAAGGGTTCCACCCAGATGGCAAAGCGCCACTCACCGTTACCCTGATCCACTCGGTCTGTTTTCACGCTGCGTAAATCCCTCGGCTCCACCGCAGAAGTCCTCGCCCGTGACGTTAACGGGGATTCTGTTTTTTGCGCTGCTGCTGCTGCGACTCCGGCTTTCCTCCACGTGTTTCACCACCTCGATCATCCGCCTGTAGTCCTGCGCGTCTCTGCCGGACCGCCACTGGCCGCAGCTGAGGGCGCGCACTCGCAGTGGCTGGTAAGCGTGCACATCAGTAGCACCAGTCCCATGGTGAAATGTTTACGCAGTCCGCTCATAGCTCCCGTGGAATGGCAAAAGAAAAAAAAAAAAAAAAAAAAAAGTGAACTCTTCCCCCCCTTGACTCCTTTTGGCAACTTCAACCGGACACCTGCAGAAAAAAAAAAAAAACAACCTCATTTATCATCATGTGCCAAAATGCGCTTTAAATCCCAGATGAAACAACGAATCAAGTGTGGACTGATATTTTTGAAAACACTGAGAATCAGACCGGTCCAGTTGCATTCTGGCACTGTTGCTCAGTCTGTGTTTTTAAACTGATGACAAATATTAATTACTGGTGTCATTTGGCAAGTGCATACATCACGCGTGGCCATTCGGACTGTGGTTCCTATGTGAACTCACTCATAATTACTAACTCATACTATTGTGTTTGCTTTGAAGTTTGTGGATACTGCTGGAACCTGTAAATTTTCCTATGGGATGAATAAAGTATACTATCCTATCTATCTATCTATCTATCTATATATCTATCTATCTATCTATCTACTATCTATCTATCTATCTATCTATACTATCTATCTATCTATTAATTGGCAAACATCACATATATTCAACAAGACTAAGTTTTTTCTTACTGTGAATCAGCCTCTTTTACCATAAATGTATTCAAAGTTGTATTTATAAGACCACTTGGAGCATGTTGCAGCCTCTTTTACCATAACTATGTTCAAAAATTATAGTTATAAGACCACTTGGAGCATGTTGCAGCTTTTGGTCAGTTTTAAGTGATTCTGGAAATATTCAATATTCATTTCCAAAACATTTGTATTTCACTTAACTAAACAAGTGTTTCAGGGTAAAAATAGACTAAAAGGAGTAGGGAAAACACTCTTACTTTATCTTCAGACACTGGTTGAATTCCTGTCGAGCATCCAACAATGAAGAAAAATTCAAAACAGGAGGTGTTGAAATTGACTTAAAACTAAAAACTAGTGTCCAAGACTGAAATAACGTCCTTTAATATCGGAAAAATAGAAATTCGGAGGTGATAGGAGTATTCACTTAACATCTGTGGTCTCCTCTTATAGTAGCAGCCGAATGGAAGAGTGGATAAAACAACCGAAGGATCGCTGCTCCAAGTCCCGTGTGCGTCTCCTCCAGCTCAGTCGCCCTGAAGTAAAGCTCACTTTTTAGTCAGTCTCTCGGACGTGATGACACTGTCCCATGTGGGTTACTTACTCCGCCGTTTCTGTAGTAATACGACACATTATTGCAGTCCCCGCCTGCAGCAAGTCCACTTGAGTTGACGATCACTTGACCGCTGTGTAGTTCTTTGTGCGCGTCTTCCCCCCCCACCCTCTTTTCCGTTACTCCATTATCAGTTGCGATACGCGGTTACAGGAAAGCGTTCTCCCCACTAAATACTTCCACTGAAATTTCCACTCAGCTCAGTGTGCAGCGCAGATACCGGCATCTTAGTGGAATGCTCCATATCCTTCTTGTGAGGCGCATAAACCTCATTTAGTGCCATTGCGCACTTCACATACATCCATCGTGGGAATTGCAAAAACAATTACGCACCGTTTACGCGTGTTCTTGAAAATTATTACGCCCAGATTAAAAAAAACAAAAAAAACAAAACTTATTACACTATAAATTCTGGTCAGAGAGACTAAACTACAGAATAACTGAGGTTTACAGAAGTTTTCTCTACATGGGAGATTAGTTTGTATAAACCCTCTGTGGTTGGTGCGGCCCCCTTAAGTCAGGGGCGTGCAAATACCCCCCCCCCCCCCACACACACACACACACACACACACACACACACTCTCTCAAAAGGGACTGACTTGTTGCAGAGAATTTGGCTTTATTATGAAGAGGCAGCATGTGTCAGAATCCTTACAAATAAAGTGTATGAGGCCAGATTTTAGCATCATTTATTTGGATTAAAACAAAAATAAACTCATGACCCAAAACAAAACAAAACAAAAAGTGGAAATAACAGTCTTTACTGGGGTTATAAATACTGTTCTCGCAAAATCTCCCTTTCATTCCCCTCGGCTAAAACTCCTCCGGTGTTGTACACTTTCTGCCTGAACAAAGTGACCGTGCGTAAAACCTGGGTGCTGAAAGGACAGCGGGTTCCGTCACCTGGCTCATGCGCTCTGCCGCAGCTGTTCTGAACACTGTCTATGTCCTGGAGCCGCTATGGGAAACTTTGTGGCAGAGCCTTCCGGTACACAGCCACACAGGGCGGAATACAGCTGATGAATCCTATCGACTAAAATGATGACAAAATGCTGATACTCTTCGGTTTCCCTGGTGATTCACAGCAGGATGAGTTACTCTGAGTTTTGAACACCAGGGTAGTAGGGAGGACATCATGTCATACACAGATGTCAGGAGAGATCCGATGACATGGTTTATCTAAGGTCAAGGGTTCCCAAAGTGGGGTACGCGTACCCCCAGGAGTACTTGGAAGAAGCCCAGGGGTACTTGACATCTTTTTTGGAAAATACATTAAATAAATACGGAAGAAGATTAAGGCCACTGGAAAAAAAATAAAGTAAAATGTATATATTTCTAATTATTATTCAGAGAAAAAAGTCAGAATTCCAAAATAAAAAGTCAGAATTCCAAGATCTAAATCAGAATTCTGAGAAAATTAAGGCAGAATTCCAAGGTTATGTCAGAATTCCGAGATTAAAGTCAGAATTTGAAGGGGAAAAAAAGAAAGAATTCTGAGAAAAAAGTCACAATTCTGAAATAAAAGTCAGAATTCTGAGATTATAGTCAGAATTCTGAGATTAAAGTCAGAATTCTGAGTTAAAAAAAAAAAAAAAGGCAGAATTCCAAAATAAAAAGTCAGAGTTATGAGATTAAAGTCAAAATTCTGAAAAACAAAGTCAGAATTCAGAGAAAAAAAAATCAGAATTCCGAGATTAAAAGTCAGAATTCTGAGATTAAAGTCAGAATTCTGAGATTAAAATTAGAATTCTGAGTAAAAAAAAAAAGGCAGAATTCCAAAATAAAAAGTCAGAATTACAAGATTAAAGTCAAAATTCTGAAAAACAAAATCAGAATTCTGAGAAAAAATTCAGAATTCCGAGATTAAAATTCAGAATTCTGAGATTAAAGTCAGAATTCTGAGATTAAAGTCAGAATTCTGAGAAAAAAAGTCAGAATTCTGAGATTAAAGTCAGAATCCTGAGATTAAAGTCAGAATTCTGAGAAAAAAAGTCAGAATTCTGAGATTAAAGTCAGAATCCTGAGATTAAAGTCAGAATTCCAAGATTAAACTCAGAGTCATAAAATTAAAGTCAGAATTCTGACTTTTTTTCTCAAAATTCAGATTTTATTTTTTCCTGCCATTCAAGGAGAATGTCAGTTTCACTTTATAGCATGCAGGAGGAGTACAGCATGCTGACATATTGATGGATTTAGTATGGCATTATATTGGATTCTTTAATAAAGAGAGTGCAGATACAGGAATCAAGAACGCAAAAACGCCACTCCTCCTGCATGACATAAAGCAAAAGTGACACTCTCCCTGAATGGTAGAAAAAAAAAAAATCTGAATTCTGACTTTATATCTCAGAATTCTGTCTTTTTTGCTCAGAATGACAATAAAAATATATTGGACCTTAATTTTTTTTTCCAGTGGCCCTAATTCTCTTCCATAAATAAGTCATCATGTACCAAATACAAAATAAAAGGGTGAGAATTAATGCTGAAATATAAAACACAACAAATACACTCATGTAATAGTTTTATTGTCAATCCTCTTGTTAAAGCTTTGGTAACATTTTAAGAACTTTCTATTCATATTATTCAAAATGAGTTTATCTGAGTAGCTTAGTCATTATTTTTGGTTGATGAAAGGTTCATTTATTAATAAATGACCATTTATTTATTTTTCTTATCAATGAAAGAGGGCAGTTTTCAGTTTATACTTTGCACACAACTTTACTTAAAAATGTTATTTCTTATATATTACAGTTAAATATATGTTGTTTGTTTACAAAGTTTGAAAATATAAACAGACACCTTTAGCATTGGAACAAATTTTGCCAATTTTTTTCAATCAAACATGCTGAAGCAAGAGTTGAGGGTACTTGGCTAAAGAGTACATTTCAGGGGGAACTCCGCTGTAAAAAGTTTGCGAACCACTGCATTAGGTCACCCCAAACACTTAGAGAATACGCTTAGATCTGGACATACAGCTTTTGACTGCAGCCTGTAGTTGCTTTATTTATATCTTTGTTTTCAGCCTTGCAACAAGCCCCTATTAAATTTCGGCAGACATATTCCTCACTTCTAGTAGACATAAATATTTTGACAGACTAAATAGTAAAATTGTCATTACAGTCATAAAAGCCACATCTACAGAGCAACACTCTGAAACAACCATTTACATTAGAATGCCCAATAAAAGCCACAAAGCTGTATATTAATCACACAGTGAGAGCATCCCATCAAGTTATAGGTTAAAGATGTAAAATATATGTGTGTGTATGTAAGTGTGTAACATTCAGGCTGTAATTGCAGTGAACAGTTTCAGCAGGGGGCAACATACTGCAACCACTGGTTCCAACAACTGTCCCACTGTTGACCTGATGGTACTGGTTTGTGCCTCTTGGCTATAACATTACACTGAAGAGTTTTGGCTCAGTTTGGGTTCTTTTCAACTGTCCAAGGAGTCAAATGTGGAAGTTACAGAGTGTTTTTTAATCTGTGAGATTAGTTTCCACCACAGTGACATTAATTGGCAGCGTGTATACATTAACCCTTTCATGTATACTGGTCACTACAGTGGACAGCTATTCTACAGCTGTTCTCTTATATATTCATGGATTTTGTTTGTTTGTTTGTTTGTTTGTTTGTTTTTTGCACATATCTTTATTAAAGTTTTAAGACACTACATATCTTTTCTGACATGAATTGGTAACATTGTGTAGATCTCCCCTGAGCATACTCTCAACCCCAGAACTACAAGACACCCCCCCCCCTCCCCCCCAGTTTTTCACACAATTTATCTGTAAATACATGTTTCTTCGTTTCAAAAATTAAATGCAAAGGTGTCCAGCTGAATGGACATTTTGTAACTTCATGTAAAATAGGTTCATAAGATCATTTTTATTATTATTATTAGTAGTAGTAGTAGTACGTCTTTTTTTAACTTTATTTTTTTGTTTTTCATATAGTTTTTGTTTATTTATTTATTTATTTTTCATAAGAAAATTTTCAATTGCATTGTTTTTTTCATGCCTAAAGAGGAATAAAAACACTCAGGAAAAAAATCTTGATTAAGGTTCTCATAATTTGTGCATGAAAGGGTTAAACACTTCTCCTGATACATTTAAACAGAGTAGCTCTTAATTCATTGTGGTTTAATTTAACCCATAAAGACCCAAACATCCACCGCTGACCACAACCATCCACTGATGTAAACTGTTTAATACGTGTTGATCCTCTTATTCTATCAATACATGTGAATAATTGGTGTAAAATCTGGGCATAGCAATGTGATTGGCCATTGGGTGGCTATTGTATTCCAAAATTACTAATATCTCCCAAAATATTGGTCCTATCAATTTGCCGTTTCGCTACTGTCTTCCTTGACCAAAAATCCATAAATCCGCCAAACGGCAGCTGTCATCTCTATCTGGATTTTGTGTGATGCCCAAGACACACAGAGTCCGCTTCCCTTTTATTATATCGGATAGTAGTAAAAGTAGACTACTTTTGTACTTTTTGACACTGAAGGTATTCATCTGTATAAGCACTCACATACCCATCAATTTTTTTCTATTCAATTCAGTTTATTTGTGGAGCCCTACATCACAACAAGGTCGCCTCACAGGGCTTTACAGAATTAGTTGGATATGAAAACAAACAACAGTCAAATAAACAGCAGATGAAGGAAATGGATTAATGTCCCGGGCATCCCCCTGTCCTTAGACCCTCCTTCTCGGCAAAGAAAAACTCCAAAAACCAGCAGGAAAAGAGAAACCTCGAGGAGAACACAGTGAAGGAGAGATCCACTCCCATGGACAGACAGACGGTAGATGCACCAGGACTGATGGACGTCCATTTCTACACAACAAAATAATGCCAATAGTCACTGTTTTCTTTAGTGTAGTTCTGTAAAAACACAGAAACTTTGATTTATTCTTGACACACTCCATACAAACTACTCCTATAGAGCTTCTTAACCCATAAAAAAAGATCCAAACATCCACTTTATCCAAAACCATCCACTGATCGAAAATGTTTAATACCTGTTGATCCATTAATCATATCCATCCATGTAAATAATTGATGTAAATTACAGTTTGTCATCTTTTCATGGTCATCAGATATGACCCATTTGGACATTCATAGGCTCCGTAGTTACCATGGAAACACCGTCATCTTCTACAACATTGCTTCACCAGTAAATTTTAATAAATGACAGTGGATGGGCACACCTTGTTTATGTTCAGTGGATGATATATTTTGCTGAAAAAGTCACTTTTTATCTTACCGGCTGACAGTCCGTAAGCTATTGTTGTCATGCGGCATCGTCGTCGTCGTCTATTGTTGTCTGTCGTCTGTTACAAAACTTTCAGTCGTCTTCTTCTCCGAAACTGCAATTCCGATTGGCTTCAAACTTGGTATACAGCTTCTTTATGATGATGTCAGCAAACGTTTGTGAAATTATTTGGATCCGGATCTGATTCTGGATTTGGTGCCACTTTGAAAACTTCCCCATTATAAGAGATAGGAAGTGGATGGATGCAATAACTCAGTAAATAAAAATGATATCAGGTGTAAATTTCTACAGTCCAGCCCTGATGGGGAGATGACCAAAACATAATGTCCACATGCTGATCAGGATCTTCTTCTGGATCCGGGAACTTACGGAAAATTTAACATGGGCTCTTATGGGGAAAACATTTAAATCGTCTTTTTCTCCCAAACTCCAGTTCTGATTGACTTCAAACTTGGTATACAGCTTCTGTATGATGATGTCGCACAAGGTATTGAAATTATTTCGATCCGGATCTGATTCTGGATTTGGGTGTGACTTTGAAAAATTTTCCTATTGTAACAGATAGGAAGTGGATTGATCCAATAAATCAATAAGTATCAATGATATCAAGTTGGAATTTGAATTTTTTTTACAGATCTGATTGGAATATGACCAAAACATGGGCTATTTCTGTAATATAATAAATACACAGAACTGGGTGATAATAAATGGCATCTGGATACATTTCCCAAAGCTTTTAATTTGGCTGGTAAGCTACAGGGCCATTGGTTCCTATTTTTCTCTAGTTTGCTCAGTTTCTGATATAATAACCCACAACTCTAATATGAGCTTTAATAAACATCTACATGATCAGTCAATTAAATATCAGAAAATACCTGGTTTATATTGAAAAACACAAAACATAGAAGGGAATATTATAATAAATGGTGATAAATCATGTTAGAAAGGTTAAACAGAGAGGAAAAATCATCAAATGTAGCACTGGGTCTTTATGGTTAATGTTGCAGCGCTTGATTGTTCTTTCAGTATAATGTTAATCAAATGGTCTGAGAGGAGACAACAATACTAATGCAATCCATGTAGGTACAGGGTTCAATATATGACTGATAGAAGTAAATACTGATCACTGGAAGCGTGACATGGCATTATTTCATTTAGCCTTTTGATTTGGACTGGAATGAGAGAGCTGCATATGTACTGTTCAGTGTTTCCCCCTGCTTTTGGCCTCTGCAGCTTGAAATAGTAGTCAAAGAAAAATACAACATGACAATTGTTTAATAGCTGTCTGTCATTTTAGATGTTTTGGCAAGTAGGTAAGCAGAGACAGAAGAATAGCAGTTGTAGTTGTGTTCTTTGGCCGCTCACATGTTGTTCTATTCATTGTGGTTGACTCCAAACGTCTGCTACACATCATCACTGTCAGTTTGTCAAACGTCGACAACATGTAAAGAAGTAAGACATGTTGCAGGCTTATACTGTCGTATATTTGCACTTGTTAAGTTACATAATCATTGTTAATTATGATACAGCCACATGTGAAATGTAAGTGTCAGTGAGTCATTTTCATATGACTTTTAGTAAAGCACATGTGGTAAACCTCACGATGCAATGTGGTGATAGTTTCAACATCCTGGTCGTTTTGTTCTCCCTTTTCCTGTTGAGCCCTGAGTTGTATTATTTTTCCTCCAGAAAGGCGTTCAAATTAATTATTACATGAGGATGTGGTTACTTGGCGTTGGTCTTTTTTGTTCTGGTTGTAACGTCCAAGTTGAAAGTTTCACTTCCTCCAGGTGTTATTCCAGGGCACGTTTGTACTTGGTCAGAGCACAAAGTCCTCTCTGAGTTAAGCATAGGAAGGGAACGTACTTCTGTAATCAAGAGTAATGAAAATAGTTTCATTTTGGAGCATCACAAAGACATTTAATTTAAAAAAACAAATGTTGAGTCTGATGATTTTAACCCTTGATTTTAACTTTAGTGTGTTATTGGAGGACATAACAAGACTTTAGTACTTTGTGCTATTTTTCAATTTGTCTTATTGTTATGTAGAAAATCATGGTTAATGAAATGACCATATTTGGTTCCTTGCCCAAAAGTGGCAAAAAAAAAAAAAAAAAAAAATCCAAGAAGTAAATATAGTACCAGAAAGGAAAATTCACTTAAGCCATAAAGACCCAAACAGCAACTGGTGAACAAAATAATCTACTGATGTAAATGTTTAACCACCGTTGAAACATGTAAATAATTGGTGTAAAATACTGTTTCTCATCTTTTTGGTTTTTTTTTTAAATAAATCTTTTTATTGGATTTTTCTGCACACATAGGAATATCTGACATGTACAATGTTTCCAGGTGTTCTGGTTGAAAGGTAATAGGAAGTTGTCTTATACAATGTATATTAAGAACAACAACAGTTTTAATCTAAGCCAGAATGGCCTCTGTGAATGAACCATAATTAACTAGAAAAGCACTCAAAGAGCGCAGACCTCCTCCAAGGCAGATCATCCCCCCCCCCCCAAAAAAAAAAAAATCACCACCAAAATGTAATCATTTGTTCCTTGTGCCAGTATCAACATTTCCTGAAAATTTCATCCAAATCCGTCCATAACTTTTTGAGTTATCTTGCTAACAGACAAACAGACAAACCCTGATGAAAACATAACCTCTGCGTCCTTGGCAGAGGTAATAAAAAATACAAGAAAAAACACATGTAAGGTGAAAGGAACATGTATTTTAGAACATTAGACCAACATCAGTGCTGATCCAGACCCCTGTCCGCATCCACATTATCCCTTTGAACATCATTCCTTACATTAGTAACATTACTTCATGGTACCTAACAAAGCAGGTACACTCACTGTTTTGTTTTGTTTGTTTGTTTATTTTGGTCATGAAACAGTCAGTCAGTACAGTACAGCGTTCATTGATGTAACATCAATGTGATAGCAAAACAGGAGAGAAAATAATATTACAAAAAAAAAAAAAAAACTAAAGAAAAACAAGATCCACCTCTGTTCATGCAGAGGTGGATTTGTACAGACCCTGTAGACCAGGGGGTGTCAAAACTCAGTTTAGTTCAGGGGCCACATTCAGCTAAATTTGATCTGAAGTGGGCCAAACCAGTAAAATAATAGCATAATAATATATAAATAATGTCAACGCCAAACTCACAGTGAAAAAGTAAATTTACATTATGAAAAGGTTTACATCTACAAACTATCCTTTCAAAAGATGTGAATAACATGAACAAACTGAAAAAATAAGTGTAATTTTAACAATATTCTGCCTCAGTTCATCATTTACACATGAACATTACAACTTACAGATCACAGTGGATCTACAAACACACAAAACATTTAATAACAGACAGAATATTGTTAAAATTGTACTTACTTCTCTTAAGACATTTCAGGTTGTTCATATTTGTTCAGATTATTCACATTTTTTGCAAAATTATACTTTGTTTAGGGTAAATACATGAAAATATTTACATTTACAAGAGAAACATTTGGAGTTGTCATTATTTATATGTTATTATGATAGTATTTTACTGGTCCTGCCCACTTGAGATTGAATTGCTCTGAATGTGGAACCTGAAATAAAAGGATTGTTAATAGCGTAGTACAATTCTTGCATTTCACAAATTCATCCCAAGGGCCAGACTGGACCCTTTGGCGGGCCGGATTTGGCCCCCGGGCCGCATGTTTGACACCTGTGCTGTAGACCACATTGGACCTGAGACTGCTGACTCATTGTCCTCACTGTAACTGTTGCTGTCACTGTCTTGTAATTTATGCAGAAATTACCAAAAATAGTCACTTGCCTGATAAAGGGTAACCAAGAGATAAAATTCTGCGCACAGAAACAATCCATTCAAACTGGGCAAACAGGAAACGTGCACATTCTCGGTCTCATCTTTTTTGCATGCTGTCAAGTAATCATGTTTCTGTTACACACATTTTCCTTCCTTATCACAAGCATTCCATTGGTATCCATATAATCGTTTTCACTCGTATGTTTCTGTTAAAGAAAATTCACTTAACCCATAAATACCCAAACAGCAACTGGCGAACAAAATAATCTACGGATCTAAAATGTTTAACCACTAATCCCTTCAAAACATGTAAACAGTTGGTGTAAAATGCTGTTTCTCATCTTTTTATTTATTTATTTATTTTTAATAAATATTTTTATTGGATTTTCGTGCACACATAGGAATATCTGACATATAAAATGTTTCCAGGTGTTCTGGTCGAAATGTAACAGGAAGTTATCTTATCCACTGTATATTGAGAACAACAGCAGTTTTAATCTAAGCCAGAATGGCTTTAATGAACGAACCATAATTAACTAGAAAAGCACTCGGAGAGCGCAGACCACCATCAAGGTAGATCAGCCCCACCCCCCATTACCAAAATGTAATCATTTATTCCTTGTTCCAGTATCAACATTTCCTGAAAATTCCATCCAAATCCGTCCATAACTTTTTGAGTTATCTTGCTAACAAACAAACAAACAGACAAATACCAATGAAAGCCTAACCCCCGCCATTCCTTGGCAGAGGTAACTTTTTCCCCTTCCCACCCACTATTAAGAACCCCCCCCCCCCAAAAAAAAAAAAAACAAAAAAACAAAAACAAAAACAAAACAAAACACATAACCACTGCTGGATTTACAAATAAAATAAATACAATTAAAATAGGCAATTAAAACAAATTAGAGGACGAAAACATTACAAGAACCCACAAATGAGAATCTAACCTTTACAAGTTTAATGAGTTAACCTTTACAAGTTTAATGAGTTAAGACCCCTCTAAGCCAGCTGTTATGTAAAGGTTGAAGAACATGTTTCCACTTATGCAAAATAAAGCGTCTGGTCAACAGAGCTATGAATGCCTCAGTGACGTGCAGTGGGGTTCATGGCTGGGGAGGCACTGACTCTTTCAGAGCCAGATCTACAAATATATGGTGGCCTGAGAAACTGGAATAGAGAGAGTGAGCCAAAGGAATGGCCTGGGTAAATGGGCTCTGCATCAAGTCAGCATAGGTAGACTGGCAGGAACTCAACAGGAAACCTTCAAAAAGAGCCATTTCAAACTAAAAATAAAAAAGTTTATGGTCTTACCTTTATTTGTACATGAAATCCATGCGCCGATCCTGGTGAATTAAAGTGTATAAAAAGAACAAAGACGATTATAAGCGCATGAATCTGTGGACTCACAGGCGCCATCTATCATGAGGCAGGGGTACTGTTTGCCTCCCCTAGTGACTTTTTCACTGCAGTTCTATGATTAATCTGCGAGCCTAAACACATTACAGAAATACATTCCATACGTTATGCAGATTATGGAAGGATAGAGCATATAATCAGAGTGTTTGAAAGCATTTTAACTGTGATATACAGAGGGACAGCGACACAATATTTTCATCGGGTACCAGCAGAGTTCATGAGGGAGTAGACAGTTCTCCTGGAGGCACAGCACAGCGCTGCCTCACAACGCATCTCCTCCCTGTATTTGAACGGAGCATGCGGAAATTCTGCTATTCTAATTGACAAAAAAAAAAAAAAAAAACAATATTGGATTCGAACGGAAAATGAGTTTATAGGACATACCAGCTGACAACTATCAACATTTATTATATTTTATAGTCAAGTTTTTTTTCTTTTCAAGATTGACAAGGCAGAGCCTCCCCTGCCTCCTCTGACTGCACGTCACTGGAATGCCTGTACCCCACGCTTTGTCACAGGCAGAATGGGTGTTGAAAGTGGGGGAAAACCAAACAGGGCTGTGTATGGCTTAGGACTAAGGTCCATATCAAGCACTGTGGCAAGTGTGTACAAAAATTTGGCACCAAAAGCTGGAGACATTCGGACAGGACCAGAAAATGTGTGTGTGATTATCAGGTGACTGCTGACACCTATTACAGCCATTGCCTGGGTAAATCTTTGCCAGCCGAGCGATTTTTATAGTGGACCCTGAAAAGAATTTTACATTGTTTCTCATCTTTTCATGGTCATCAGATATGACCCATTTGGATGTTCAGAGGCTCCGTAGTTACCGTGGAAACAGCAACATCTTCTCCAACATCAGTCACTTTTCCATTGACCCTCAAATTGCACGAACATAACTTGCACATAAAAATGTACCAAATGGAAAAACAACAACGTTGCCCAAACTCTCGTTTTTTCGATTTAATATTTTTGTGCTGACAAGAGGTGGTTTTTTGGGCGTAACACAATTACTATATCACACAACACAGCAATGGAAAGACCTTTTCTGCAACTAGAGTCAAGTGAATAAAAATAAACAGATGTTGATGGACGTTACAAAAAGAGAAGAAGAAGAGTTTTAAAAGAAACATGGCGTGGTATGTGTGGACACACCAGGAAACCAAATCATTTTTAAATTTAGTACGGGATAGGAGGGTAATATATAATAATAATGAACATATTGTAAATCAACAGGATACTTACGTTCGTCGCCATGTTTATGGAATGACTTCTCATGTCCTCTTGCGATAATAAATAAAGAAATCATCTCATTAGTGATTTAATGGAAAAACCAACATAATGCTCTTCTGTTTTTTCAACATTTAGTAAATATCGTTAAAGTTTTGCGCAGTTGTCCAATGGAAAGCGACTACTGATTTACCAGTAAAACCCATGGAGTTTGATAAATGACAGTGGTTGTAGATGCTTGTTTTTGTGTTCAGTTATTGACTTCTCTGCTTTAAAAAGTCACTTTTTCAGTTTTCTTTGTTTTTTAACATAATAACCCTCCTTTTTAATCTGAGCTTTAATGAACATCTACATGATCAGTGAATTAAATACAGAAAAATACATGATTTTCACTGAAACAATGCAAAATACAGCAGATAATATTATAATGAATGGTGGTAAATCTAGAAGAAAATTCATTTGGGAACTGCCGTAAAAGTAGCTCTGGGTGTTTATGGGTTAGCGCATAAAACAGATCTTTCTTGTCTCTGAATAATAGTGCTTGTTCTCTGTTTCATTCTTCATGACTGTTTATCTTTTCTCTCTTCTTCCAGGGAGATTTGGATTTTACTTTTACTCAAAGGTAATTGAGTGTAAGGAATAAATTGATCTGCTGTACATCTGTTCATTCAGTCAGCACATGTATTCAATATAGACACTGTAAAACCACACAGACACTGAAACCACCGCACAGCTCCAGTGGAAGGATCTGATACAAGTAATATTCCAGTATACAGAGAATGGGAAGTGAGTTTGACAGAAATATCTTCATCATTTGATCTAGTTAGTCATTTCTCACTCAGTGTAGAGTTAAAACACAGGTAATTTCAGGTTGTTGAACCCAGGAAGCTGTTTTTGGCTGCCATGCGGAAAACAGTTGTCATGGAAACAACTCAGTTGTCATCACGTGACTTGAGCGTGGAACAACTTTCACATGATTTCCAATCTCCAACCAGTTTAAACCAACTCAAGATGTTTTTTTTTTTTTTTTTTGCCCAAACCAACCCCAAGGCCCTCTGAGAAGGGGCAACAGCAGGAATAAGAACATTATAACATAGTCTCTGAGCAGTAGAAAATCAAATAAGTACAAGCAGTAACAAATCTGTAATGTACAAAAATATTAACTGAGCTAATGGAAATAGAAGAAAATGAAAATAAATAAATAATAAATAAATAAATAAAAATAATAATAATAAAATAGGCCCTGTAGCTTACCGGCCAAAGTAAAAGCTTTGGGAAATGTATCCAGATGCCATTTATTCTCACCCAGTTATGTGTATTTATTCTATTACAGAAATAGCCCATGTTTTGGTCATATTCCAATCAGATCTGTAAAAAATTCAAATTCCAACTTGATATCATTGATACTTACTGACTTTTCCTATCTCTTATAATGGGAAAATTTTTCAAAGTCGCACCAAATCCAGAATCAGATCCGGATCGAAATAATTTCAATACCTTGTGTTAACATCATCATACAGAAGCTGTTTACGAAGTTTGAAGTCAATCAGAACTGAAGTTTGGGAGAAAAAGATGATTGAAATTTTTTCCCCATAACAACCCATGTTAAATTTTCCATAAGTTCCTGGATCCAGAAGAAGATCCTGATCAGCATGTGCCCATTATGTTTTGGTCATCTCCCCATCAGGGCTGGACTGTAGAAATTTACACTTGATATTATTTATATTTACTGAGTTATTGCATTGATCCACTTCCTGTCTCTTATAATGGGGAAAATTTTCAAAGTCGCACCAAATCCAGAATCAGATCCAGATCCAAAAATTTCACTAAATTTTGTTGACATCATCATAAAGAAGCTGCACACTAAGTTGGAAGTCAATCAGAATTGTAGTGTTGGAGAAGAAGACGATTGAAAGTTTTGTAACGGACGACAGACGACGACGATGATGCCGGACGCCGTATGACGACAATAGCTTAAAATACATAACTTGTAGATACCTGTGCATACTTATTTTTTTTTCATAAATATATTTATTGTCCTTTTTCATTGTTTTATGAGAACAGGCAAAAAACATAACACATCTAAACAATCCCTACCACCCCCCACCCACACAATAGCATCCACTCCCAGTGCAACAAAACATACAGTTCTTGACAGACACAACTTAACTGACTACACAGACAAGTCCTTTAAATATTGCAAAAAAGGTGTCCAAATCTTAGAAAAGTCTTCGATCTTTCCTTTAGCCAGGTATGTCAGCTTTTCCATCGCCAGGTTAGCAGACATTTCTTTAATCCATTGGTTTGTTGTAGGTCCTTGAATATCTTTCCATCTCAAAGAAATGACTTGTTTGGCTTGTAATAAACAAAAAATTAAAAGTTTCCTTTTTCCTCCAATTACTTGAAACTGCTCAGGGAAGATGTACAAAATACAACATTTTGGATCCACAGGAATAACACATTCTTTAAATCTATAAATTAAATTAAGGGTCTCTTTCCAAAAATTCGAAAGTTTCTCACAGGTTCACATACAATGAAACAAAGCGCCTATTTCCTTTTTACACCGAGTACAAATGTCAGGAATGTTACCTGTGCATACTTTAAAATATTAGACATTACATAGATGTATCGAATGTGACAATAATTGGTAGACAGAATGAATTACGACAAAAAACAATACCTAAACAATAACAAAATAGAGTAGGGTGGAGGTGTGAGAGATCAATCTGAAGGCAGCGTTCGGAAAGATCGAAAGTAATCTAAAAAAGATTGCCATTTATCAAAAAATTTAGTTGAGGAACCTTGTAGTGAAAGTCAATCTTTTCTAATTTAAGAAAAAACATAACATCCTTCAGCCAAAGTGAAATAGACAGGGGTTTAGGAGACTTCCACAAAAATAAGATGTGTCGTCTTGAAGTCAGGATGTTTTGACTTGATGTTAAATCCTGAACATCAGCCAGCGAATATCCAGGAAACAGAATTTTATTGTCAAAAAAACTATGTATGAATCTACTCCGTTTAATAGACTTGGTTTTAAAGCTTGCAAACCAGGTGTTATCAATTGTCTCGGCTGATTTCAGCTTCTTTCATGAGTGTGTCGGTATGTACGGATCATTTTTCACTCTAGAGATTGTAATATATCACAGAAGGAGAAGCACGTGTTGCTCCTGACGTTAACACTGTGTCTCATTGTGTAATATTTGTGTGTTGTGTCTGCTTCTATCTCTGCTTTTCCTACTGTAACATGTCAGTGTATTCTGAACCTGGGGGGACAGAACTTTTTCCATTGCCGCTCCAACCCTCTGGAACTCCCTCCCACCTTCTATTCGACACTGCTCCGACCTCAACATCTTTAAATACCTTTTAAAACTCATTTATTTAAGATGGCTTTTAATGTTTAATTTTAACATTTAATTGTTTTATATTCATACACTTCCCTTTTGCACCTGCTTTTATCTGTTTTTTAATGCTTGGTTTCTGTTTTTATCTGCTGTATGTAAAGTGTCTTTGAGTTCTATGAAAAGCGCTACACAAATAAAATGTATTATTATTATTATTATTATTATTATTATTATTATTATTAATATTAATATTACTCAAAAAGCATAACTCACATTTGTAAAAGAGGTCTGTACTATGGAAGCAACAGCCCCAACATGATATGTATATAGTTACAATGTTGCATCTCATCCAAGCCTGAATCTCCTAAAATCAGATAAAAACACATTTCAGTAGCACCTCCAAACAAATACACTTCAAAATACTAGAAGCACTCGGAGAGCGCAGACCTCCGCCAAGGCTGATCAGTGCCCCCCCCCCCCCCCGTACATATATAATATTAATAAGATGTTACTCAAATTACATTGTTTCATCATTGCCTTGAACTTTTTGAATTCTGTGCATTTACACAATCTGGTTTGGCGCGAATAATCTAGGCTGTACGACGTAGACTATGATACACATGAGTCAGACAAACAGCAGAAAAGCAGAGCATTCTGTTGCTTTTTCATCAGAGGAAAAATTTGGTTTCATCAGTTCCCACTACGTGTTCTACTGGACATATTTTCACACACTAGTCGATTTTCCAGTGACCCTCAAATTGCATGAGTATAACTTGTGCATAAAAAATTGCCTAATGGGAAAATTACAATTTTTCCCAAATTCTCCTTTTTCGATGAAAAGTTTTTGCGCTGCCACTAGGTATTTTTTCAGGCGTAGTGAAATTGGTATATCACGCAAAACTACAACGGAAAGACCTTTTTCCACAACTAGAGTCCCATGAATAAAAAAAAAAAAAAACGTTTTTTGACAGATGTGTTATGTCCCGGCCTAGGGGTTTACCGAGACACACATAATGTGCTCTCTTTGTCCTCTCCCAACTCCCAAGCACAGCGCCAGACCAAAACTACAGTCCAACTTACTTGTTTCTAAACAACTTAAAGAGGGTTCAGGGAGGGCTCAGCTAAAGCAACAAACAAAAAGTCTTCAAAGACAAATTAAATTTCTTATCTCCAAAACTAAATTCAGGAAATAAAATACAATAACTAACTTGAACTCCCTGAGCCAAAAACAGGAGAAAAATGTGAAAACAAAAGAGCCACCCTCCCCTATCAGAAAATTGGACTGTTTCACAAACAAAATACTATTTACATCTATTTACAATACACTCTATTACAGACACAAATGTATAATCTGATGACTGGCCACCAAACACACACAGGATCTCTGTTGGGAGCTGGCAGAGAGAGGAAGAGCTTCTGTATCCAGGGCCATTTGAGAATAGAATAGAATAGAATAGAATAGAATAGAATAGAATAGAATAGAATAGAATAGAATAGAATGCCTTTATTGTCATTATACATATGTACAACAAAATTAAAAGAGACAACTCTCTAGTGGTGTGCAGTGCAAAACAGTTTAAAAAGAAGAAAAGAAAAGTGTAAATATATATACAGAATAAAAACAGGCATGTCACCAACCAGGAAACAGTAGAGATAAGTATATATTGCACTTTGACCCTGGCTGAACACTATGGATATTTGTTAAATATATACTGAACAACAAAAGAAACGCAAGTATGTTTTGGTATTGGTTTGTATGGGAGTTTTATTATGAATATTAGTTTCATATGAGATATTTATATCCAGCTGTGAAATTTACAGTTGGTCTCTCTTGCTGTCCTTGTAGCACTGAGTTGACGGTCACGGAGATGGGCCAAGCAAATATGGTGATCCTGACTACGGGTGGTCACACGTGGTCTTCCGGATCTTGGTCTGTCCCGAGTGGTCCCTGTGTCACGGAATCGTGTCCTCAGCCTACTGATGGTGGACTCGTGCACTTGCAGACGTCTGGCAACGTTGCGAGCCGTTAAACCAGCATCAAGCATACCAATGGCGCGTTCTCTCAGATTATCGTTAAGGCGAGGCATCGTGGTAATGCAGTAACTTTTGAATCTTACCATTTCTTTTTATAGCCCCCGGATAAACAAAGGGAATTGCCACTCCCATTTGTTGCTCCCACTACCATATCACTAAAAACGTACCGCACCTCCGATACTTTGTACACGTGCTCAACACCACTCGTGGTCGTGTTTGCCTGCAAACACACGCTCCAATGGTTGCAACTCACTTATTGTAATGTGTATCTCAGTTGACAACTCAACAGGACAGCTGAACTCTTGCCTAAATTAACGACCAAAACTTGCGTTTCTTTTGTCGTTCAGTATATATCCTTTTTTGAGGTATTGTCATTGCAATGTGTTCAGTACCCGTATTGCACTTGGATAAAATGTACTACTAAATCTGGAGGTGCGGGCCTGGATGGACCTGCACCTCCACCCTGAGGGCAACATTAAGAACAGGCTGTGTCCGGGATGTGAACCGTCGAGGGTGATGCTTCTGGCCCTGCGCAGACACCTGCTGTTATAGATGTCTGACAGAGAAGACAACTGGACTCCTATGACGTTCTGGGCTGACTTCCTGACTCTTTCCAGAGCCTTCTTGTCAGCCTGAGAGCTACTCCTATACCACACCAAGATGTTGTGGGTAAGGATGCTCTCTACAGAACATCTATAGAAGGACAGCAGCAGTTCCTGGGACAGGTTGACCCTTCTCTGTGACCTTAAAACAGGGGTGTCAAACTCATTTTCTTCCGGGGGCCACATTCTGCCCAATTTAATCTGAAGTGGGCCGGACCAGTAAAATAATCGCATGACAGCCAATAAATAATGGCAACTCCAAATTGTTTTAGTGCAAAAAATAACATTCAGTTATGCCAATATTTACATTTACAAACTATCCAAACAAAAAGGATGTGAATAACCTGAAAAATGAAATTTGTTAAGAAATATAAGTACAGTTTTATCAATATTATGCCTCGACTTATCATTTATAGGCTACATGTGCATTCAGATCTACGAAGGCACAAAACATTTAGTAACAGGCAGAATATTGTTAAAATTGCACTTAATTTTCTTTACACATTTCAGGTTGATCATATTTGTTCAGGTCATTCACATTTTATTGTTAAAGGATAGTTTCTTAATGTAAATATTTTCATAATTTAATGTTTTTTGCTCTAAATCAAAGAAAAAAGGTTGGTGTTGTCATTATTTATAGGTTATTATGATATTACTTTTGAGCTTGATGCTGTAACTTGCACTTTGCCAATTCATCCTGCGGGCCGGATTGGAAACTTTGGTGGGCCGGTTTAGGCCCCCGGGCTGCATGTTTGACAGCTGCGCCTTAAAAAGTACAGGCGCTGCTGTGCCTTTTTCACAAGGGCACTGGTGTTAGTACCCCATGTGAGGTCCTGAGAAATGTATGTACCCAGGAATCTGAAGTCACTGACCCTCTCCATGGTGTCCCCTCAGATGAGAAGGGGGGGATCCTCCCTCTTCCTCCTGAAGCCCAGCACCAACTCCTTTTGTTTTTTGAGGAGTTGAGTGCCAGATTATTAAGAGAACACTCGGTAGTGAGGTTCAGGACCTCCTCTCTGTAGGCTGTTTCATCATTGTTGTGGATCAGCCCCGCCACAGTTGCGTCATCCGCAAATTTGACAAAGATGTTGCTATTGTGGATTGGTGCACAGTCATGGGTGTACAAGGTGTACAGCATGGGGCTGAGCACACAGCCCTGGGGGGCCCCAGTACTCACTGCCAGGACAGAAGAGTGATGAGGCCCCATCCTGACTGACTGCAGACGATTGGTGAGAAAATCTCCGATCCATCTGCAGGTACTCAGACTGTGCAATTTGGACAACAGTCTGCTTGGAATAAGTGTATTAAAAGCAGAACTGAAGTCCACAAACAACATCCTTGCATAAGCGCCAGGTTGTTCCAGATGTTTACACACTGTGTGAAGGACTGTGTTGCTGGCATCACCTGTGGACCTCTTGGCTCTGTATGCGAATTGGTGCTCATCAAGGCTGGGAGGCAATAAAGATTTTATTGCCGTACCACCAGTCTTTCAAAGAACTTCATCACAACTGAAGTAATAGCCAAAGGTCTATCTATAATCATTCAGACTGCTGACCGACTGTTTCTTGGGGATGGGTACAATAGTGGCAGATTTTAGACAGCTAGGGACTGTGCAGGCAGCCAGTGAGAGGTTAAAAATGGTAGTAAAACCTCTGCCAGCTGGACTTTTAAATGCTGGTTTATCTGGTTCCACCAATCAGCAGCCTCCTGCATGAAAACAAAAAGGCAAAAGACAAACACAGCACCCCTACAGGACTGGGAGGAAAATGCACCTCTATATCAGAAAATATATCGTTCGTTTTACAAGTGAGGAAGAAGAGTTTTAAAAGAAACATGGCGCAGTATGTGTGTAGAGTCCATCAAAGGTCATCAAAAACAGTGGTTATGCAATCAAGTACTAACTCCTGTGTGTATCATGTGACTAAAACAGACAGAAAAGAAAACATGGAATGCCTAAAAGCGTTGTTTTTGTCAGTACAATGCCATAGATATTGATGTAAGAACTGAAGTGATTTTGGTTATTGTCAAGAAAACTATGGAAAATAGATAGATATCAGCTCTGAAATTAAACTCAGTTAGGGAAATATGATATTAGACTATTCTTTGTAAATATACCAGGTGTCCAGAGCACGAGTCATGGATGGGTCGTGATGACATATCCTATGAGAAAGCATCCAGGATATGTCTACCATTTCTTCTCTATTTACACTATATTGCCAAAAGTATTTGCTCACCTGCCTTGACTCACATATGAATTTCAGTGCCATCCCATTCCTAGTCTGTGGGGTTCAATCTGACGTGGGTCCACCCTTTGCAGCTATAACAGCTTCAACTCTTCTGGGAAGGCTGTCCACAAGGTTTAGGAGTGTGTTCATGGGAATTTTGGACCATTCTTCCAGAAGCGCATTTGTGAGGTCACACACTGATGTTGGACAGAAGGCCTGGCTCTCAGTCTCTGCTCTAATTCATCCAAAGGTGTTCTATGGGGTTGAGGTCAGGACTGTGTGCAGGCCAGTCCAGTTCATCCACACCAGACTCTGTCATCCATGTCTTTATGGACCTTGCTTTGTGCACTGGTGCACAGTCATGTTGGAAGAGGAAGGGGCCAGCTCCAAACTGTTCCCACAAAGTTGGGAGCATGGAATTGTCCAAAATGTCTTGGTATGCTGAAGCATTCACAGTTCCTTTCACTGGAACTAAGGGGCCGAGCCCAGCTCCTGAAAAACAACCCCACACCATAATCCCCCCTCCACCAAACTTTACACTTGGCACAATGCGGTCCCACAAGTATCGTTCTCCTGGCGACCACCAAACCCAGACCCGTCCATCAGATTGCCAGATGGAGAAGCGTGATTGGTCACTCCAGAGAAGCCGCCTCCACTGCTCTAGAGTCCAGTGGCGGTGTGCTTTACACCACTGCATCCGGCGCTTTGCATTGCACTTGGTGATGTATGGCTTGGATGCAGCTGCTCGGCCATGGAAACCCATTCCATGAAGCTCTCTGCGCACTGTTCTGGAGCTAATCTGAAGGCCACATGAAGTTTGGAGATCTGTAGCGATTGACTCTGCAGAAAGTTTGTGACCTCTTCGCACTATGCGCCTCAGCATCCGCTGACCCCGCTCCGTCAGTTTACGTGGCCTACCACTTCGTGGCTGAGTTGCTGTCATTCCCAAACACTTCCACTTTCTTATAATACAGCTGACAGTTGACTGTGGAATATTTAGGAGCCAGGAAATTTCATCACTGGATTTGTTGCACAGGTGGCATCCTATCACAGTTCCATGCTGGAATTCACTGAGCTCCTGAGAGCGACCCATTCTTTCACAAATGTTTGTAAAAGCAGTCTGCATGCCTAGGTGCTGGATTTTATACACCTGTGGCCATGGAAGTGATTGGAACACCTGATTCTGATTATTTGGATGGGTGAGCCAATACTTTTGGCAATATAGTGTATTTTCAGTTTTTAGTACAACCGCTGCTGCTGACAAACAATTATGGTGTACTTGGAGAAATATTCATTGGAAGTCTTGACCTTATATCTGCAAATTTTGGTATACATGCAACCAATTAAAAAGGACTTGAAACAGGTTGTAGAAATCCACTCGATTTTTGCCAATATGAATATTAAGATAACTTTGCAGCACCTGGAGAGTTCAAATTCAAACTTTATGAACTATTAGGGTCCAAATACACAAATAAATGAACCAAAGACTAATAAAAGTGGGTTTAGCAAAATATGACCACTTTAAATTAATGTGACTGGAGACTAAAGTTGAGAGAAAGCAGCTGGGTCCTGTATGGGATTTCTTGGAGTACCACAGCGAGGAAGACAAAAGATATGAAAAAACTTAAATTAATACTAAAACCAAGCATTTAGAAGAAAAAAAATGAAAATTAAAAACTAGCAAACCTGCTCTAAAAACTAATTAAAACTAACTGAATTAAAGAAAAAAAAGTCAAAACTAAACAGAATTAACCCTGTAATGCCAAATGTATCATATTTGATACATGAGTTTTGAAGCCCTCTATTTGATCACTGTGATTTTTTTTTTTTTCCTGAAAAACCTGATGTATACATTTAGATACATGCAATACAAAAATAATCCACCAGGGGGGAGGAATTTGTTAACCAGAGGCCTTTCCAGTGACACTACAAGATTAAATTAATGAGGAAGGAGGAAGAACTTTGCCAATTTTGAAAAGGAATTACCCATTTGTTACACATTTGTTTGTTCAGAATAATATTTGAGCATTGAGACATGATGTATCAAATATGATACAAAATTGAAAGTCATACATAGAAATTGATAATTGAAAAAAAAAAAAAGTGGGTTGTTCAGAAGGACCAATAAAAGCTCCAGTTTCAAAGAAGTGGAATTTTCTGTCAGTGATTTATTGGTTCAGACTTTACAGGGTTAAACTATGATGAAAAATGCAAAACAATTATAACCTTGTAGAGTAGTTCATATGAGTGCAAACTTAAATATGACAAGTATCGTTCTCCTGGAAACCGCCAAACTCAGACCCGTCCATCAGATTGCCAGATGGAGAAGCGTGATTGGTCACTCCAGAGAAGGCTCCTCCACTGCTCTAGAGTCCAGTGGCGGCGTGCTTTACACCACTGCATCCGGCGCTTTGCATTGCACTTGGTGATGTATGGCTTGGGTGCAGCTGCTCGGCCATGGAAACCCATTCCATGAAGCTCTCTGCGCACTGTTCTGGAGCTAATCTGAAGGCCACATGAAGTTTGGAGGTCTGTAGCGATTGACTCTGCAGAAAGTTGGCAACCTCTTCGCACTATGCGCCTCAGCATCCGCTGACCCCGCTCCATCAGTTTATGTGGCCTACGACTTTGTGGCTGAGTTGCTGTCATTCCCAAACACTTCCACTTTCTTATAATACAGCGGACAGTTGACTGTGGAATATTTAGGAGCCAGGAAATTTCACCACTGGATTTGTTGCACAGGTGGCATCCTATCACAGTTCCACGCTGGAATTCACTGAGCTCCTGAGAGCGACCCATTCTTTCACAAATGTTTGTAAAAGCAGTCTGCATGCCTAGGTGCTTGATTTCATACACCTGTGGCCATGGAAGTGATTGGAACACCTGATTCTGATTATTTGGATGGGTGAGCCAATACTTTTGGCAATATAATGTATATGTTTTCTGTTTTGTGGTGCCAGTTCGCGGCCAGAGTGGCCTGTTGCCCTTGGGGACATCAGGCCATGGGGTAGGCGGGGGAAGAGTACAAACGCGATCACTGAACCCATGCATTACCGTGTTTTGGATACCTATGCCAGTGGTGAACTTGATCAACGTCATTATGTTTGGATGTCTGGACCAATGGTTGTAGTATCCATACTCTATCATAAGAACTTAGACTTCCTGGTGTTAGTCAGTCAACTGCTGCGTCTTGTTGTATGTACTTGACTCCTTGCTGCAAGTAAAGTCTTCTGATTCCAGAATCCAGGGACTCTTAGATGGTATCTCAGAATTTTTCTATCAAACTCTTATGAGCTTTTTTTTGTTGTTATCATTATATTTGTCCAAACAAATGTACCTTTACTTGTACCAGGTATTAGAATGGCCAAGAAATTGAAGAAAACAAGGGGTGGTACAATCATTTTTTCTGCAACTGTATATATATTGACCCATATATACAACAACTGCAGCCAGCCAGCAGAGTGGGGGAGATCACAAAGGAAAATAACACCTGTGTTTGTCAGTAGGCCATGTTGAACGTAGCAATAATCAAACCAAAGTAACAGTAGTAGAAATCGTTTAGTCATTCATTTTTGTGCCAATGCTGCAGGAGCGCTGAAGTCGTCCCACTTATCTTTTCCCTCAGGCCACCACTGCTCTCTGCCACATGGAAGCCACAAGACCAAACAGTTGCACATATATTCATGTCACTAGTTATTAGGGCTCCTGTTGTGAAAGAGGTTTTTCCTCTTGAACTCAAAATAACCTACTATCAGTACATTCGTACATGCAGCTGCTACACAGTGCTGAGTGATCCGTTTTCCTCTAGTGCACAGTAAAATATTTAGTTTCACCATTGCCATTGCATTAATGTCATTCAGGTATTATTTCTATTTTCAAAGACAATCTGCTTAACCTCAAACTGTACTCGGCAATTCAGTCTGAGAGGAATTGAAAATCAAACATTTCACTCCTGATTGGATATTATCCACAAGTCTATAAACATTTGACTTCCGTGAGTTACATATGTTTGCTATTAAAGATTGGAGTCACAGAATATGAGGCAAAACTAGAGGAAAAGGCCTGAAAAATGTTGTGGTTTTGAAGAGTTTATCCCATCGACTTCATTTTTACAGTTCAGAGCTGACGGTCACTTATCAGTTGTCATTAGCACTGGTGTAATCTCAGTGCGTCTTCCAGTCTTGTACTCTTTAATGCAACTAAAAAAGACAAATACCATGTGTTCTTGGAAGGCCAACTGAGGTTAAACCAAGAGAGCATGACTGTCTCCCACAGAGTCACGCATAATTAGGGTTAGCAAAATGAAAATCATGGTAAAATACAACAACAGTGATTGAATCCAAACAGTTGAAGGAAATCTGTAAATTGATTAATCAAATAATATTTTAACACCATAACGACCCAGTGCTGCTTTTGTGGCAATTCCCAAATGAAGTTTTCTTTATTTTTAGCCTGTCTTGAGTGATTTATCAGCATTTACTCTAGTACAGTGTTTTTCAACCTTGGGGTCGCCTGGAATTCAAATGGGATCACCTGAAATTTCTAGTAATTGATGAAAAAAAAAAAAAAAGACTAATAAAAAATATTTTTTAATGATTCAGTATATATTTTATTACAATTAATATACCATGCTTTTTTCCCCAATAAAAATCAAGTTCAAATAAAATGCAGGATATAATATCTGAGAGGGCATATCTTGATTGACCTGATCATGTGACTACATGCATTACTGCGCTTCAACCTGCCCGGACACAGTCGCAGTTAGAAAAACCGGACTGAACAGGGAATGGAAAGATTTCTTCGCCCGCCTGGCCCCACTAAGACATCTCCAAGAGAAACTGAGAAGCAGACACCAAAAAGGTGCATTATATACCCTAGCGGCATTGTACCCGTGGTGCCTTATACGATAGCGCCCTCCCATGCTGCAACAAACATCAATCACACATCGATGGGACACGGGGACAAGGGGACACATGGCAGGGCCGAAACGTGCATTAAATAGTAGGATTATATAGCCTAAATGTCGTCTAAAATTAACGTTTATTGGCAACATAGTATAGCAAACAATTACATGATCAAAAACAAATTAATTTCAGCAAAAAAATGTCTCTGTTTTGAATGTCTGGGGTCGCCAGAACCACTGCTCTAATATTATCTATGGAATGACCTCCCTCTGTCCCTCTGGTCCATGGACTCTGTTGGGACTTTTAAACAACATCTTAAGACACTCTTGTTTAAGCAGACATTTTAAATCCAAACTGACTCAACTGACGCTACAAACCGATTGCACTTTATGTATTTATTGCATTTTAACTGTATTTTAATTGCATTTTTAATTGTATTTTAATTGTTTTGCACTGTAAAGCACTTTGTGACTCCTTGTCTGTGAAAAGTGCTCTATAAATAACTTTTCCTTGCTTTCTTACTTATTATGCTCTGTATTTTACATTTGGGTTTTTACATAAAACTGAGTTCATTTTGGTAAGTGCCACTTTGCCAGCTTTTTTAAGACCCAATACTAGAAGTGAAATTTAGGCATATTTCCCCTCAGGATGTACCTAATGATGACCTCAGATAAATGCAAAAAAAATTATACTCTTACGCTGAGCCATCCCAGAATTAATTAATTTTTGATAAAATATTGGGACCAAAATTGGGACATGAAAAGCTACCGAGGTGTCAGTGCATTAAATTTGAAAACATGTCTGTAAATGGTCTTAGATAGCGCTATAAATAAAGACACTGTGTTAAATTTGTCGATCCTCGTGGTTTTTCTAATCCAGACATGTGGGTTTTCCATGAATCTCAGTCTCATTCCAGATTTTGTGTGTAACCCATCGTGTCCACTGGAGTTACATGCGGAACCTGCCCATTTAAACACAAATAAATTGCGAGTCATTTTGCAACAATGGTCATTTTTGTGAAACACTCTGCCTTGCATCTTTACTTCGATTCCCAAAATGTACCTGAGAGAGAATAAAAGAATATAAAAACAAAAAATAAAAAAATAGTCGCGCGTAATTTTTGTGTCCTTCTTACCGTGTTACATGCAGATTTTTGAAAGTACACGTCAAATAAAAATGTGGCTTATCTGAAAAATAGTTTCCTTCATCTCAGTAAATTTTTTAGACTTTTAAAATAGACCCAAAGTGCTTCCAAACTTGCGTCATAACATTAGTCTACACTTTGTTTGAATTTTTAGCCCCTCTGCACATTATATTAATATAATGTTGTGAATATAATAAATTGGATAAAGAAGAAATATGGGTGAAAAAACACAATTTTATGATTTCTGATCTACTCAGAGGAGATGTAATAATGATGACAGAAATAGTTTTTTTGTGTTTATTGTTGATGTTCATGATCCTATTTGTAATTTCTTACCCTGTTGATACATTAACATAATGCCTCTTTAGTTTAGTTTAGTTTATTATAGACACAAACATGATTCAAAACTTGGGACAAAAAAATGAACTAAATAAAATAAATAAATAATAAATAAATAAATAAATAAGGAAATATACTACAATGCTCTCTGACATGTAGATACACTGATGTTGAAGATGATTAAAAAACGATGCAGAAAAAGAAGGATCTCTACCATATTCTTGATAAGCGTCTAGTTCACGGTGTTCTACATGAGACAGTGTATACTTAGCACATATCACAAATGATTTACTGTCACCACAGTCTCCGTGGAGTGAATATGAGTGTAAATTTCATACCCAGATCAAGCTCCTTCTATTTTACTTGGTCTGGCAAAAAAGCAATAAATTGAATCCAATTTTGTAAGACAACTTGATGGCAAATTGTTTCAGGAATTATCTTTGACAGGAATAGATGTGATTTACATTCAGTCTGGTCCAAGACCTTCTCTCGCTCTCTCTCTCTCTCTCTCTCTCTCTCTCTCTCTCTTTCACTGTCTCACACACAGTTTCTCCAACCCCAGTTTTATTAAAGCATGTTGAGTCATTTGGGTTCAGCCTTCTGTTTTAGCTTAATTACTCAGTCAGATTCAGAGCTCAGTCTTCTGCATTAGTTTCATGACTGCAGTGATTATGTTCTAGCACTTATAGGGATGAAGTAAGATGTCTTCACATTCTATCTATCTATCTATCTATCTATCTATCTATCTATCTATCTATCTATCTATCTATCTATCTATCTATCTATCTATCTATCTATCTATCGTTCTATCGTTCTATCGTTCTATCGTTCTGTCTATTTTTCTATCTATCTGTCTGTCTGTCCGTCCGTCCATCCGTAACATGGCACAAATAGGATCATCCAAAATAAGGAACAAAAACAAAGCCACTGGTGTTTGTTGCAGGGATAAGGTAATAAGTGTGAGCTGTGAGGAGATGACTTACAGATGTAATGTGTTTTTTTGTTGTTGTTGTTGTGCTAGTTGACCCGTAGGGTGTCACATGTATCTATTTGAAGGGTGCAGTTTCTTGCCAAAAGATCATATCACAATTTTTTCCGACCACAATCATGAACCATGAATTTTTTTCTCAGAAATGTTCACAGCTCAGTCTGACGTCTACAGCCACTGATGCTGAATGTGATCTGAACACACTTTGTTGTTAGTTGCATTTCCATCCGTCTAATTTCAATTAGAACTAGAAAAGCACTCTGATAGCACAGACCTCCGCCAAGGTAGATTCATGAAAATATTATCAAAATCCTTCCATAACTTTTTGAGTTATCTTGCTAACAGACAGACAGACAAACAAACAAACAGACAAACCCCGATGAAAACATAACCTCTGCCGTCCTGCCGGAGGTAAAAAATACATTTCAAAATTTGTACAAAAGGGATAGTGTTTGTTTGCTTCAAATGTTTTTTTTTGCCAAGGAAAAAATGTGCAGAAAGGAAATGGAAATATCTTTTGAATACATTCTTATGTCTTTGTATGTAAGTTCAAATGGACTGATTTTGTTCTTGAAAACATTTCATCTCTCATCTAAGAAACTTCATCCTTTCTATTTGCTGGTGCAGACTTAATGGGGTTATATTTTGCTAAACCCACTTTTATTAGTCTTAGGTACATTTATTTGTGTATTTGGACCCTAATTGTTTGAAAAGTCTGAATTTGAATCCTCCAGGTGCTGCAAAGCTATCTTTATATTCATTCCAGCAAAAATTGAGTGGGTTTCTACAACCCGTTTTATTTCCTTCTTAATTTGTTACATTTCATTACTAGCTACATCATGACATTTGTACATACAAGGTCAAGACTTCTGATGAACATTTCTCCGAGTATGACTTACTTGTTTATCAGCAGCAGCTGTTGTAGTCCATACTGAAAATATGTCCAAACTTTGAGCCAATTACCTAAAATGTTCAGTTGTTGGTTGTATTAATGAACACAAGTGGCTGAATGGGACAGAGCAGCACAGCCGACAACCTGGAAAGGGTGGGGTGTGAAGTGGCTCATTTGCATTTAAAGGGCCAGTGATCAGAGATCGACAGGTGGATCAGGGCGGCGTCTGCAGTGATGTGGACACTAAACCAATCTGTTGTGGTGAAGAGGGAGCTAAGCCGAAGGGCGAAGCTCTCCATTTACTGGTCAATCTTCATGACCCACAGAATGAGGTCACACGTACAAGCAGCCGAAATGAGTTTCCTCCGCAGGTTGGCTGGGCTCAGTCTTAGAGATAGGGTGAGGAGCTCGGACATCCGGGAGGGACTCAGGAGTAGAGCCGCTGCTCCTCCACATTGAGAGGAGCCAGTTGAGGTGCTTCGGGCATCTAGAGGGAATGCCTCCTGGACGCCTCCCTGGGGAGCTGTTTCAGGCATGTCCATCTGGGAGGAGACCTCAGGACCGACCCAGGACACACTGGAGGGATTACATCTCTGGGCTGGTCTGGGAACAACTCAGGATTCCCCTGGAGGAGCTAGGGGAAGTGGCTGTCTGGGCTCCTCTATTAAGGCTGCTGCCCATGTGATCTGGACCCGGATAAGTGGAAGAAGATGGAATCAGAACGGAATTGGAAAATGCAGAGACAAAATTTCCCTACCAGGCTAGGAATTTTTTCAGTTAACCTGAAAAAACAAAACAAAAAAACTCATGATTTATCAGGTGATTGATGAACTGTTTGCCGGATATTCCCCCAGTTTTCCCATGAAAACATCATACACTACTCAAAAAAAGTTAAGGACCACTTTTTAATTTGTGTATAAGTTTTTTATATGAGGTATTCTACTTCTGGAAATACCCCAATACAACTATCCTGAATGTCCTCAACACACTGTAATCAATTTCACACATGATTGGATTCAGTTGTTGCATAATGTCTCTGGCATCATTGCACATCCTGAAATGAGGGCCTATAGGGGTGTCAGCTGACCACGTGAAGTGGTACAAAAGTGGGTGCAAAAGCATTTTCTGTCTTTAGTCTCCACAATCAGACAACTTGGTGACAACAGCAATGCCGAGACGCCACCTGAGTGAACTAGAAGTTGCCAGAGCCCTAGGGATGCTGGAAGCTGGCCTCAGTCAGCGAAGAGTAGCCGAAATGATGGGTGTGTCGCACAGTGTCATCAGCAGAGCAAACCAAAGACACCGAGAGACAGGGCTATACTCCGAGAGACCCCGCAGTGGCCGACCAGTTGCAACAACCCCTAGAGATGATCGCTACTTGATGAATCTCAGCCTCCGCAACCGCTTTCACAGTGCACGTCGCCTCAATAATGACTTTGCTGCAGCAACTGGAGTGATTGTTTCCACTCAAACAATCCGTAACCGACTTCACCGAGCCAATATGCATGCCAGAAGGCCAGCTCAGTGTGTCCCACTCACCCCTGCTCCCCCAGGGACCATGTAGAGACGAGTATGGTTGCCATAGGCGATGCCTCCCCACACCATGATGCTGCCTCCTCCATAACGGTCATGTTCTGCAATACAGGGGTCGGCAAATCTATCTCCTGGTCGCCTCCAGACTCTCACACGTCCATCATTGCGGTCAAGGGAGAATCTGCTCTCATCTGTGAACAGAACTCGGCGCCATTGCTGTTGGGTCCATCTGACATGCTCCTGAGCCCAGTTGAGACGGATTCTTCTGTGAGCAGCGGTGAGTGGGACACACTGAGCTGGCCTTCTGGCATGCATATTGGCTCGGCGAAGTCAGTTACGGATTGTTTGAGTGGAAACAATCACTCCAGTTGCTGCAGCAAAGTCATTATTGAGGCGACGTGCACTGTGAATGCGGTTGCGGAGGCTGAGATTCGTCAAGTAGCGATCATCTCTAGGGGTTGATGCAACTGGTCGGCCACTGCGGGGTCTCTCGGAGTATAGCCCTGTCTCTCGGTGTCTTTGGTTTGCTCTGCTGATGACACTGTGCGACACACCCATCATTTCGGCTACTCTTCACTGACTGAGGCCAGCTTCCAGCATCCCTAGGGCTCTGGCAACTTCTGGTTCACTCAGGTGGCGTCTCGGCATTGCTGTTGTCACCAAATTGTCTGATTGTGGAGACTAAAGACAGAAAATGCTTTTGCACCCACTTTTGTACCACTTCACGTGGTCAGCTGACACCCCTATAGGCCCTCATTTCAGGATGTGCAATGATGCCAGATGACATTATGCAACAACTGAATCCAATCATGTGTGAAATTGATTACAGTGTGTTTGAGGACATTCAGGACAGTTGTATTGGGGTATTTCCAGAAGTAGAATACCTCATATAAAAAACTTATACACAAATTAAAAAGTGGTCCTTAACTTTTTTTGAGTAGTGTAGTACAACAAGTACAAGTAGAAACTGATCATGATACTGAATTATAAATCTGTGTAATCTGTGAAGAAGACATAAGGTAAGATAATAGATATAAAAGATAAAAAGAAGATGGAAAACAATGACAGAATGCTCTGTCTACGTCTTCTACTTTGTTTATTAGAGCCAACATTGTACCAAATGCACATTATTTGTGTTTTCTGTTTGCTTTAAATTTCACATTTTTTTGTGGTCCGTAGCACAAAAGCACATTACACAAACTACTGCATGTTATAGTGGACTAAACAAACACGTAGAAGAGATGGACTTGAAAGCGTCACCGTAAATGGACTCTAATGGACTCACCAGTCTAGCAGCACTAATGATTTAAAAAAACACATTTACATAAGTACCTGGCCCACTTTAAATGATTATTAATGGAGCAGGAGAGTTTCATTTATTTATCATTTATTTAATAATGTGATCTGTAGATTGAATTAAGATGGGGTATGACAGAAGATGGTCAGATATTCCAACCCTCATCTGTTCTATATATTCTTGAGTTAGATCAGGAGAGGGGAGAAGGATGTGGTAATGTTTGCACGGCACATTCCAAATGACCAATTTTCCTGCTTCAGTTGACTGAGTAGTTTATTATCCAGTGCCAGCCATTTAAAGACTGGCAGTCCAGCTCTTAGCTTGGGCCAAGTGGGGTAAACAAGTCAGTCGACTAGACTGTCTTGGGGCCAACATGTCACATGCTCATGATTTGCCAGTAGGACTGAAAATGAAATACCATTTAAAGGCTACAAAAACCACCATAATATTTTGATCAAGTATTTAAAAAGTATTTGAAATGATCTCTATACTTGCAAATATATTTTGTAGAACTGACCCAAAGGCATACAGCAGATTCCAAAGGACATTCTTTGAATCATTAAATCACTTGTAGATTAGCTGTAGTCATTTAGGCAGTTTCCTTCTACACATGAAAGACCACAGTCATTTTTATTCAAGTGAATAAAATATTTATTTTAGCAGCTATTGATTCATTAACTGAAGGCTGAGCATTGATAGTTGTTTGAGAGTGTCTTTAAACAGCAACTAGGAAGCATTTAGTCATGTTTTTGATTCAGTTCACTGATTTAAGCAGTAGGCCTTTATTGGATATTCATAGGGTAAACATTACAACGAATAATGAAATGTTACTTCATGCTTTAATTGGATTGATCTCTGCTGATTTATAATAATTGGGGAGGTCATTTGTGATTTTTATTCTTGGTGAATCTACTCTGTATGGAATTTCTCTCCAAAACCATCCGAAACTTACCACACTTTTATCATTAGGACAATTGAAATCCTTAATTACTTCTTATTTTACCTCCAGCTGCTCCTGTTTTTAAGTAGATGTCTTTGTTTTTAGTTCATCTTTATCACATTTACTTTTTGGTACCTCTGATATGTCATTGTATGTTTCAAATATTTACCTCCGCCAAGGAGGTTATGTTTTTGCCAGGGTTTGTTTGTTTGTCTGTCTGTTTGTCTGTCCGTTAGTGTGCAACATAACTCAAAAAGTTATGGACAGATTTTGATGAAATTTTCAGGGTTTGTTGGAAATGGGATAAGGAAGAAATGATTACATTTTGGTGGTGATCGGGAGTGGGGGGGCCCACGGGGGGGCCCATTTCCAACAAACCCTGAAAATTTCATCAAAATCTGTCCATAACTTTTTGAGTTATGTTGCACACTAATGGACAGACAAACAGACAAACAAACAAACAAACCCTGGCAAAAACATAATCTCCTTGGCGTCGGGGGGGCCCACAGGGGGGGCCACTGATCAGCCTTGGCGGAGGTCTGCGCTCTCCGAGTGCTTCTAGTTTGTGTTTTAAATCCATAATTCCATCTTATTTTACCTCCAGCTGCTCCTGTTTTTAAGTAGACTTCTCTGTCTTTAATTCATCTTTGTCACTTTTACTTCTCAGTATTTCTGATATATCCATCGTATGTTTCAAATCTTTTGTTTTGTCTTGGCTATATTGTAAATAAGGTTGCGTCCTCAATATATCTAGTTTAAATAAAGGTTATGAATGAATTTGTAAAGTAAATTTTACACGGAAAGTTACCCACTATATTTGGCAAAACAGATATCCAATGTTAATCAACATTATTTTGATCTGTGGATTTTTTTTTTTTTTCTTTCCTCCATACATTTATTTGACTGTTATGGAGGTAGTTCTGGCAATAACATAGGTAAAATTACTGAGCATTTTTTCCAGAATCAAAAGTATTTTCCTCAAAAAGAGTAAATTTGGCTCTATATTGAGTAGATGTGGCTCTATATTGAGTTTGGAGAGCTCTACCCAAAGAGTAACTTTTACTTTTTTAGGGAGGGATCAAATTTTATGTGAGTAGAGTAAAATTTTCTTCAATTTGTGTAAATTTTACTCCGGCAAATTTCCTGTGTATGAGCAGAACTTTTGATGGAATTATGAGTGAAAAACTATTAGGCTCCTCTTGCTACAGAGCTTTCAGACCCAGGCTAAAATCCTTTATAAGAGCGAAATCCAGAAAGGTAATGACACAGAAAATATTAAGTAAGAAAGTTTTTATTGGGATCAACAGTTATTGGTAATAATTGGTGTTTTGTCAAGGTCAAGAAATGATTTTTTAAGGCAGGGGTGTCAAACTAATTTTAGTTCAGGGGCCACATACAGCCTAATTTGATCTCAAGTGGGTCTGACCAGTCAAATAATAACATAAAAACCTACAAATGATAACTAAGATTTTTCTTGTTGTTTTAATCCAAAAAAAAAAAGTAAAAATGCAATTTTAACAATATTATGTCTCAGCTTCTCATTAACACATTTGCTTTACAACTTACAGATTGCAGTGGATCGACAAGACATTTAGTAACAGGTGTGGTGTTCTGTTCTTTGTGTTAAGTGTGTTTTTTTGCTTCTCTCAGTGTGTGCAGGTGTGTGTGAGGAGGCGTGGCTAACAAGCAACACCTGCCTCCAATTGTCCTCGTCCTGTGCTGTGTATTTAAGCCCAGTCTGTCTATGGTGAGTTGGCCACAGGGTTCTGCTGTGTGCACATGTCTTTGTGGTCTAGCATTATGAACGCCAATCTGCTGTTTGGTTTTTTTGAGTTGCCCCTGTGTTATTTATATTTATATGTGTATCCCTGACTCCCCAACAGCCCCCAGACTTCCTCCTTACAGCCACTTCCTCACCACCATTCCCTTTTTGTTCTTATGAACAATAAATCCACTGGAGTCTTTATCAAACCTCTGCTTCCAGGGTCTATTTTCAGTTTACTCCAGCCTCCAGCCCTAACAACAAGCATAATATTGTTTAATTCCACTTTTTTTTTTTTTTTTTTTTTAAAGAAATTTCAGGTTGTTCATTGTTCTTTAGCTTATTCATAGGCTAGCTTGTAAATGTAAACATCTTTCTTCATTTTTTACTTAAAAGTATTTGGTGTTGTCATCAATTGTAGGTTATGCCATTATTTACTGGTCTGTTCCACTTGAGATCAAATCAATCTGGATGTGACCCCTGAACTAAATTGACTATAAATATCTTCAGTATAAATTTTGCACCTCAAAAATTCATCCTGCAGGCTACATATTTTGCACTCCTACTTCAAAGATTCATTTTCATAAAGCTATAGCACCAGATTTTGCTGGATGATGTCCTTTCTTTTTCACTCTAACCAACTAAATGCCCCCTTCACCTCCTTCAGTGGCCACAAAAACACACCCATACACAAAAAAAGGTCCAGGTTTTTCAATCTGGACTAAGGTCAAGTTGATATTAACGCCGGTCCACATTCCATAACAGTAGGTGACAGTAAACCCCTTAAGCATTGGATATAAAAAATGAGAAAAGGAAATGCAACATAATGGCTTTATCCCTTCTGTAGCTGTAAATGGCAATTATTATTTTATCCCATTTCTGTCATTAGATCGTCATAAATCTTTCACACTAGACCATGTGTGTCAAACATATGGCCTGCTGTGGGCCAAAACCAGCCCGCCAAAGAATCGATCTGACCCTTGGGATGAATATGTGAAATGCAAAAACTACACTTAAGACATTTTAGTTGAGGGGACACATGCAGACCAATTCAACCTCAAATGGGTCGGACCAATAAAGTACAAGTATTGTTTGAGTAAAAATAAAATTACGTGAAATTGTTTACATTTATATACTATCCTTTCACCCAAAAATATGAACAACCTGAAATGACTTATGTACAATTTTTACAATATCCTGCCTGTTACTAAATATTTTGTGCCTTCATAGATCCACTGTGATCTGGAAGTTGAATGGAGTTGAAGCATAATATTGTTAAAATTGCTCTTAATTTCATTGAGAAATTTCAGGTGGTTCATGATGATCACATTTTTTTTATAGGATATCTTATAGACAGTAGCACTTTTACCTCCACCATGGACATCGGAGGTTATGTTTTCATCGGGGTTTGTCTGTCTGTTAGCAACATAACTCAAAAAGTTATGGAAGGATTTTGATGACATTTTCAGGAAATGTTGATACTGGCACAAGGAACAAATGATTGAATTTTGGTGGGGGAGGGGACATTGATCTGCCTTGGTGGAGGTCTGCGCTCTCTGAGTGCTTTTCAAGTTTTAAATATAATTTTAGATTTTTACTCTAAAACATAGAGAAAAGTATGGAGTTGACTTTTTTAAATTATAAGTTGTTGTTATTATTGTAGTGGTCTGGCCTACTTCAGCTCATATTGGGCTACATGTGGCCTCTGAACTAAAGTGAGATTGACATCCATGCACTATACCTTTAAGTATCAGTAAATTTAAGTAAAACATGGTCTTTGTTTTTTTGAAGAGCATTCATTCTGGATAAGCAAACACATGCGGTGTTAATTGCTAAATCACTAATGGTTGCCTGGTTACTGTAATCCCATGCAAAGGGGTTAAATATAATTATCCGCCTTTTTTCTTTTGATCATCCACCTTGTTCTTTGCAGGATTATGTGTTTGCTATTATCATATTATCCATGTGTGTGTGAATCAGATGCAAACATCAAGTACAAGAGCCTACGGACATGATTGGGATCTTGTCTTTGGTTGACATAGCATGTTTGTAGCACGCTATTAATACTAATTGCCTGTTTTTTCATACTCTTTATTCAGTCTTTGAAATGCCTCTAACTTACATCTGTATGAAATGCAGAGATGCTAGGTCCAAAAAGGAGACATGAGTGAAAGCTGCAGCAGACAGTTTGTTGGTTTTAGTGCATGAAACAAATGAGACAACACTGTGGAATTTCTTTGTTTGGGCAGTGTTTGTTTCTCCAGTTTCCGGGATTCTGAACTTGAACAGTCTACTTATTTTAGAGGGTTGTGGGGATGACAAAAAGACAAGAAAACTGTGCTGAGGTAATAGTTTGGAAGTGTCTTTGAGGACATTCTTACAGTAGAACCTGATCTCAGTGCCCTGCTCATATCTATTTCAGTATTCACACACATGATTAGTCATGCCCCATCACCTGATCCACCGAACACCAAAGGTCAAAATAACTAGCTGGTTTTTCGTATTCTGCTTCAGCACATCAGAGAAATTAGACTGTTTCTGTCTCATGTCCAGAATCCTGTTCCTGAACTCACATTGCACGGTTAAAGCCGAGTTCTTCCCTCATCCCATTCCCCGGGGGAGCAATTGATACTAACAGTTTTTCCTGCAGGGCCCACTCGACATCGCTGATATGGAATCTAAAAGCTTGAAAGAGTCGGAGGGAAGGACAGAGAGAGAAAAATGAAATTGCGTCAGCGCAGTGTTTGTAAATGTTTGAGACAGAGAGAGCTTTGTAAATGGAATTTCCCCCGGGAGAAAAAAATGGTACGGGTTTGTATTGGATTACATTTTGAAAGTGTGTGTGTTTTTTTTTTTTTTTTTTTTCTTATTCTTATGCTAGAATTTATCCATATGTTGGGAGTGGAGAAGGGCAGCCAAAAGGAGAAAAAGAGCACTTCAAATAAAAACAGAAATTCAAGGAATCCATTTGGTCTTATATTTAGCAGTAAATCAGAAATAATTTGTAATTCCTAGAATAGTCTTGGTTGCCAACAGAGTATTCACAAGAAAAGAGCTCAGCATCACTCCGTGGAAAAAGCACTCAGGCTCGGATCAGTTACTGTAGCTGCAGCCATCGACTCAGAGACTGTTACTTGGAAGAACTGTTGTACTTATACCATTATCTATGACTTCATGACTCAGTACTTGCATTTAATTTGTACACAAAGGTTTTAATATGAATAAAAAATAAGACTGCTCAACTTTTTTTTTTTTAACTGCAGTAATATGACCATAATGAGAATACGTCAATATCCTTACCTAAACCATGCTCCAACTACAGTAGATCTCAAATTAAAAACAGTTTAGACATAATTTACCAGATCAGCCCGATATAATAATCCCCTGTCAGTCTATGGGCCACCATGTGACCTTGTTGGAGGATTATACCATGCAAGTTATTCACGACCTACTTTCTGAAAGTCATGAAAACTTGCCAAATCCATAAACATTGCTTAAGAATGAGTTGCAGTTACAGGTGCGATGCGGAATATTGAGCTCTAATTTATGATGCTCATTTGTTTCTGTAATGTGAGATTGCCACTTTTAATTTGACAGATATTTATTTACTCATTCAACAAATATGGAGCTAAATTAACACCAATCATCATAATAATACAGTCTTGTTTCTGGACTCTAAATTGAATATTTGCTCTTTTTTTGCTCAGTTTTCATCTGTTATCAGCTATTTTCTCTAAACAGCCACCATCTAAAGCAGGGGTGTCAAACTCATTTTAGTTCAGGGGCCGCATTCAGCCCAATATGATCTCAAGAGGGCCAGACCAGTAAAATAATAACAGTGAAAAAAGTTTAATTAAGTTATGTTTACAGCTACAAAGTTTCCTTCAAAATCTGAATAATGGGAACAACTTGAAATGTCTTAAAGAAAAATAAGTGCAATTTAAAAACTATTATGCCTCTGTTTATCATTTATACATGTACATTATAACTTACGGATCACGGTGGATCTACAAATACACATAACATTTAATGACAGAATGTTGGTAAAATTGCATTTACTTCTCTTAAGATATTTCATGTTGTTCATATTTGTTCAGGTTATTCAAATTTTTTGTAAAAGTATAGTTTAATGTAAAAATTTTCATGCAATTCAACTTTTTTTTACACCAAAACAGAGAAAATTTGCAATTGTCATTTATAGGATATCATGATGATATTTTACTGCTCTGATCCACTTGAGAACTAATTGGTCTGTATGCATCTGCATGTGGAACCTGAATTAAAATGATTTTGACACCATTGATTACCTCCGCCAAGGTTATGTTTTTGCCAGGGTTTGTCTGTCTGTCTGTTTGTTTGTCTGTCCGTTAGTGTGCAACATAACTCAAAAAGTTATGGACAGACTTTGATGAAATTTTCAGGGTTTGTTGGAAATGGGATAAGGAAGAAATGATTAACTTTTGGGGGTGATCGGGGGTGGGGGGGCCCACGGGGGGGCCCACTGATCAGCCTTGGCGGAGGTCTGCGCTCTCCGAGTGCTTCTAGTTGTTAATATCTTCAGTGTAATTTTTGCATTTCATAAATTCAGCCCACGGGCTGGATTGGACCTTTTGGCGGGCCAGATTTGGCCCCCGGGCTGCATGTTTGACACCTGTGATCTAAAGTGTTAGATTGCAGAGGGTTTGTCACAGCCTTTTTGTACAAATGAAAGGACTACCTGCTGTGTGTGCAAAACGGTTATTGATGAGACACTGACAGGGGATTAGAGTGATTTTGCTTTTTATAACTGGAATTCTGCATTTTAAATCATTTCCCTGTGGTCTACATAAACTGTAAATGCTATGCTTGGGTCTGAATTCCTCATTATTCAACTCCACAGGTCCATCGTCAACCCTATTTCTGAGTAATGATATGGAGGTCATTTTGAGCGCTGGCCCTTTAAATACAAATGAGCCCCCTCCAGGTTGTTGACTGTGTTGCTCTGTCCCGTTCAGCCACTTGTGTTCATTAATACAACCAACAACTCAACATTTTAGGTAATCGGCTTGAAGTTTGGACATATTTTCAGTTTTTACTACAACCACTGCTGCTGACAATTATGGCGTACTCAGAGAAATGTTCGTCGGAAGTCTTGACTTTATATGTGCAAATGTTGCAACATAACTAGTAGTAAAATGTAACAAATTAAGCAGGAATTGAAATGGCTTGTAGAAATCCACTGGATTTTTGCCGTAATGTATATAAAGATAGTGTAATGTGAGGGTTCGTTGGTGGTTCATGGTTCATTCTTTATAAAATGAGACAGTAGGATGGAGATGGATTTCTTCTTAAACAGTGCTTTACTCTTCACACATGGCAACTACCGCCGCAGCACTTCCTGACACATCTCCTCACATGACTGAACTAACCAATCAGGAGCTAGCAGTACTTATATCGGTAAATGTAAGTGATTTAGAAAGGCAGATTTAACACATTATCTTAGCCACTTGTACACTACAAATGAGAATATTTAAATGTGTAAATAATAATTCTGCAAATATAAATGTAAATAGTTAATTAAGTAAACACTGTCAAATATTTTTCGGCTAAAATTTGCTTAGAGGTCTTATTTATGTTTTTGTGCATAAGAAATCAATATAAGTGAATCCCCAAAGGAACTGTGTGTTGGTAAATGCAAGTTATGCAAATTTACAGGATTTCAGTTCTGTTCAACATGTTGATGGTCATATGAACTATGTTTTCAGCTCAAAAATGTCCGATTTCATCACAATTAATGCTATATTTTCATGTCACAAATGGCCAAGTTACATCTGAACTGAATTTACCTGAAAAACAAATATTCTATTCTTTTAGATTCCCCAGTTTTTCTTACCAGATTCTCTCCTACATATCACATGTTTTATTTTTACAGGTTGCAATATGGAGTATGGTGCTGATCCATCCTGCTTATGTTACGCCAATACATACATGAAGAATGTCACAAGTCACTTTTTAAATCAACAGTTTTCTAACAATAAGCATTTTTATAAAGAAATAACAATTCTATATTGTTATTTCCTCTTTAGTATGATGATAAACTATATGAGAAATAATTCTGATCCTAGTTTTTGCACAGGGATCATTTATGGAAACGGTGACATGGCTGCAGAGCATCAGTATGATGGGATCTGTAACAACCATGTCACATCCGTCCACTGCCACATTTTGTGTTTTTGTGTCAGCTGTTATTGTTTTAGATCCACAATACTAACATTTATGAATAAGAGGAGAATTAGCAATAGTAAGTATATAAGTTTATTCCTAATAAAGTACTGGTACTGACCAGAGCATCATGGGTAATGTCACGTCCGTCCACCAGCAAAAGTTTTCACATACACGTGCTATTCAAAATACAATATTTCTGAAAATAGAGCTTCCACTGTCAAATAATATCAGTAGTCTGTGCACAAATGTATTAGCATTATTTCAACACAGTTCTATGCATTTCTGACAACTTTTTTTTTTCTTTGACAAAAATGGCCACTCATTTGACCCCCTGAGTAAATTTTAGCCGTTTTAACAAATACATGAATTAACTTATTCCCTGTAATTTATTTCACTGTTAAACCTTACATTTCTTCAACATAAATTCTTTAACTTCTGAGCCTTACAATAGCGGCACCTAGAGGGTTCAAATTCAAACTTTTTGAACTATTAGGGTCCAAATACACAAATAAATGTACCAAAGACTAATAAAAGTGGGTTTAGCAAAATATGACCCCTTTAAGCATCTGAAAACCTCTAATGAGCTAATAGAAACTGTGGAATCTTTTGGTTAATTATGTATTAGAGGGCCCTATTCACACCACAGTGTAATTCCTTGCTAATACAGAGATGTGATTAGCAACTTTAAATGAAATTAGCCCTCTTTACCTATGCTTTTCTATCTAGCAGTTCATGTGTATATACTAATTGTAATTTCAGATCAGACCAGTGTGGCCTCAGACTTGTAGCTGCAGAGCCTAGTTACATATATTTTTAGTTCTCACCCCCACTCTTAGATTTTTTTTTGCCCGGTTTATGAAGGATTTAATTGCTATTTATACGTCTGTACAGTTTCAGAAAGTATTGTTATCACAGAAGTTGATTAAGGACATTTTGCTTACTAATTCAGAGGCAGCAGGACCAGTAGTTTGTTTTCACAGCGATTTACCGAGATTATGTGCTCGCAGTAAATCTGCTTGACACAACTCAGGGCAATAGTCCACTAAATGAAGGATCAGACAGGTTTTAGACAAAGCAAACCAGTCAGTTAAACCACCATGAACTGCATGATGGGCTAGGAATGCCACTAAATGAACAATGCAAGACTGAGAATGGCTTTCATAACGACTACTGCACATTTTAACACTGTTACTCAGAGAAACAAAGTTAGACCGATTCATGTTTGGCATAATATGCTGTATGTACATATTGTTGCAGAGTAGATTTTTCTCTCATTTGTTAATTAAGTCTGTCTGCAGGGAAATAAAACCCTGACTTTACAGTAAAGCTCTCATTCCTGGGAAGAAACTAATCTTATTCTTGTTAACCCATAAAAACCCAAACAGCCACTGACGACCAAAACCATCCACTGATTGATAATGTTTAACAAATACTGAATCATTAATCCTGTCAATCCATGTCAATAATTGGCACAAAAATACAGTTTGTCATCTTTTTATGGTCGTCAGATATGACCTGTTTGGACATTCAGAGGCTCCACAGTTACCGTGGAAACACCGTCGTCTTCTACAACATTGATTCACCAGTAAAACCCGTGGAGTTGGATCAATGACGGTGGATGGAGACACTGGGTTTATGTTCAGTTAATGAGAGATTGGACTGAAAGTCACTTTTTCTTCATTTTTCTGTTTTTGATATAATAACCCTCAACTTTAATCTGAGCTTTTCGGAACATCTACTTGATCAGTGAATTAACCCTGTAAAGCCTGAACCATTAAATCATTGACAGAAAATTCCAGTTCTTTGAAAACTGAAGCCTTTATTGGTCCTTCTGAACAACCCACTTTTTTTTTTTTTTTCAAATATCAATTTCCATGTATGAATTTCGATTTTGTATCATATTTGATACATCAGGTCTCAATGCTCAAATATGATTTTTGAACAAAGTCTAACAAATTAGCAATTCCTTTTCAAAATTGGCAAAGTTCTTCCTCCTTCCTCATTAATGACAGTCTTGTAGTGTTGCTGGAAAGGCCTCTGGTGAACGAATTACTCCTCTCTGGTGGATTATTCATGTATTGCATGTATCTAATTGTATACATCAGGTTTTTTAAGAAAAAAAAAATCACACTGATCATGTAGAGGGCTTCAAAACTCATGTATCAAATATGATGCGTTTGGTGTTATAGGATTAAATACAGAAAATACATGACGTTCATTGAAAAAAAGCACAACTTTGAGGATAATGTCATAATAAATGGTGATAGATCACTTAAGAAATGTTGAATATAGAAAAAAAAACAATTTGGAAGCGCCACAAACGTAACACTGGGTCTTTATGGGTTAAAGTTGGTTTAAGGATTTCAGATTTGTACAATACCTCCCAGTTTCACTAAGTGTATTATCAGACTATGGTATGTGACAGGGAAAGACACAACCATTTCCCATCATCCTCTTTTTTTTTTTTTTTCACTGGTAGTGTTCTGAGTTCCCGTTACATCTCCTTGTGCTGATGACAGAGCAGGGTAACCTGACCTCACACATGAAACAGGATCTGCTCTGTAGTGCGATGCATACACACACAAGGACAAAAACAAATTCACACTCACCAGTATTATGCTGCACACCTATGTTTGCATTATTCCAGACTTTTTTCCCCTTTATTTTTAATCCTATGCCCTGAGAACTGGTCTTTGTGTCGTGTTGGCCAGCAATAAATTCACTCATTTTAGCTTGCAGTCTAACAGATATTCCAAACAGCAGAGTTAAGTGGACAAAAATCTGAAGCGAGACCATAAAACAACAAATGGGAAAAGGAAAATATTGAGACAGAAAGCTCTGAAATTAGGAGCATTGAAAACAAACAAGATAAGGCGAAATGGAATGTAGATGCAGAGGACTTATTTTTATTCTGGTTAAAGTTGAATACTGCGTCAAGTTTAGCTGAAAAGACTCATAAAAAAATAAAAAATATTAAACAGATTTTTTTTCTCATTAATATTCATGCCAAATGTGACAATTAAGTGAACATTAATTTAGCTACTGTCTTCAACTTTAATAATTGTTAATTTTAGTTTATTTTGAATATGCAAATAGGAAGACAAAATAATCCTACTTAGTCTTTAGAAATAGAACGGGTAGTAAGAAGTGAAATGATAATATGATTACAGTCTACTCTCGTTATACCGCCAGCTTCCGTTCACGGCCAAATTGGCGGTATAGCGAAAATGGCGTTACAACGGGTTGCGTCCATAATGTGCATGTCTTTACTATATGATGTCTATACTGCCTCCGTTAACCCGTTCCAATTGCGTTTCTAAATAAATTTTGATTCTGTTATGTTGTAAGGGATCATTTAAAGTGGGGAAACATTTTAAGCATTATTATACCGTGTCGGGAAATGACACCCCATCATCTTGAGGCTTTGGCTTAATCCCACGTCCTCTTCCCGACATCCTGACCTACTGAGTGTTCTGCGATAAATGAACGGTGGCCGTTCCGTAGACCTACTCGTAGCTTGTCGCGATCAGCGTCTGGCGCGTTTGTTTCAGTGCATTGTTAAAATTTATGTGTACTCGATGGCAATCACGCTGGCGGTATAACGGTCGGGAAATCAATGGTATAAGTGTTGTTTGTGCATGGAACTGGGCTGGCGGATGGCGATAGGCGGAAATGGCGGTAGCTAATGGAATAATGCATTGGGGATTTTTGTGCAATGGTTTTGGTCGGCGGTGAGCGAAAATGGCGGTATAACGGCGGGCGGTTTAACGAGAGTAGACTGTATATATACAGGGTGTCACATAAGTCTCCATACATAGGAGGCATAATACATTCCATACATATATGGTTCTAACATGTATTTCTTCTTTATAGTTCTTCAGCAGTGGAGGACACGCATTGAAATGTGTTCCTGATAAAATGGCAGTCATATAGAGCATATTATATAAATAAAAATGGTTTATGTCAAGAAACGTTTATTTTTCCTATGTATGGAGACTTATGGGACACCCTGTTGATTTGGATGACTTGTGACGTTTTTTTTTTTTGCTTTTGTAGATTGTTTCTGTTGCAGCATGAGCCCACGGACAACAGATGAAACTAGCCCTGTTGGATAACTCTAGCTAATTTACAATGTTTATTTGTTTTTTTTCTGTTGAATAATGACTAGTCCATATGATGGAGAAAAAAGCCCCAAACCTTCATCATTATTGTTCTTGCATACACATAGATATTATATCTGCCTTCCCAGCTGTGAAGGCAGATCTTTCCTCTTTCGAAGAATTTTCTTTTGAACTTTTTCGATGAACTCTGAAGCAAGAGGAAAGAACACTTATCAGGAAACATATTTTAACATAAAATTTAATGAAGGGTGGGATGGGAAAGTCATGAAAATGAAACGAGTTACCCAAAACATATGAGTATCACTGTAGGTCAACGTATATTTTAATACACAAATCATAAAATCTGACATGAAAAGAAATGATAAAAATTGTAAGAATCACAAACAGATGCCAATAGTGTTTATAGTGCCAACTTCTCTTTTAGTTAAGGATTTATAGTCGCTGTTTTACTTTCTCCAACGCAACTATGGGCTGTAACTTTGAACAAGATAATTTATGTAAAACATCATGTTTTTCTGTCTTTGCTTTTCGCATCCACTGGTGTCATAAATGCAGATGAAAATGACTGTTCCATATAAAAACTCACCAGTCCAGCTCACATTTCAGACATGCCATAACTGTTTACAATGTCAAAAATAAAAGAAATGTATATAAAATAAATAGCCTACAATTCCATATGTTTGACTTCCTGTCCAAACCACAACTCAAGTCAAAGTAATAAATGATTTTTAAGGTTTTTTTATTACTCTTGTTTTATTAACATAATAAATGTGTAACTTTCTTTGGTGGATATTCATTTTTCTAGAAGGTTCTGGAAAAATCAGTGACCTTAAATAAGTGTTTTCCCTTCCATACATTTTATAAATTTTGCATCAACATTTGTGTCCTTGAAAAGTCAGCTTTGGTGTCCCTCTGGGCTCATTTCTGTTTAGTTTTTTTTGTTTGTTTTTTTTTTTGTTTTGTTTTGTTTTGAATCGCATTTATATCAAATAAATCTCTCAACTATTAATCCTGCATGAGATTATGAAAAATACAATACTGGACAATAAATATACTTAAAGTTGTACAGATTTGCTTATATGGAGTACAGGGCAAGGTTATAATAGTTTTGGATTTTTCATTCTAGTTTAGTTTTATTTAGTTTTGACTTTTTTTTTTTTCTCTAATTCAGTTAGTTTTAATTAGTTTTTAGACCAGGTTTGCTAGTTTTTTATTAGTTTTTGTTATTTTCTAGATGCTTAGTTTTAGTTTTTTTCATATCTTTTATCTTCCTCACCGTCGTATTCAAATAAATCCCAGACAGGACTCGGCTGCTTTCTCCCAGCTTTAGTCTCCATGTTTCCCGGTAGAATGGGGACCAGAAGACGACTCTAAACCACAAGTGACAAGAAGTGATTGACTGTTAACTGTCATATGGTGCCTGCAGCTAAAATTGCTCGAGGGAAATAAATCGATTTCATATCAATCCGACGTTGACAAAGACGAAAACGAGGGGAATTTTATCCATAATTTTTATATGTTTTAGTTGGTTTTGTAAGCACACAATACAGTTTCAGTTATCGTTTTTTTCGGTATTTATTTCAGTTAACGAAAATGTTTTTACAATTCTAGTTTTCGTCATTTCGTTGGTTTTCATCAACGATAATAACCTTGGTACAGGGAGTTGATTGTTTGTTGACAGATTCCATTCTAAGGTAAAGATGACTAAGTGATGATGGAAACCGTCATGCTATTTTTTCCATGTGGAAAAAACATAAAGCTAAAATTCTTTACCTATAGGCTCTGCCGTGTTACTGTGATGGAATTATCTTATCTTTTCTGCCATGTTAATGTGATGGAATTAAGAGGCTGCTGATGGCCTGATTGGTTTGGAGCCATGCATCTGGTGGATTCAGGGCCATGACTGATCATTACTGCCGTCAATTACTCATTACTACAACATCAAACAGTGGAAAGAGGTCTGTTGGCTAGTACAGTCAGTGAAATAATACTCCACTGCATACTCCCATGACATGCCTCTCTCCACAAACCATCTACCAAATGCACCCTCCAATTTGGTGGTCTACTTAAACTGCAAGAATTTCCCGGCCACTGCCAGCTCTCTAAGCCCCCCTCCACCGCCTCAGCATCCACCTGTAGGATATGGATATACCAGAGATTTATACCTCCCAATATCTATGAATATGTAAAGCATATCTACAAGTGAGTGATAAGTGAGTTCAGTGTGATAAAAGCATTTCCTTGACTGATTGAAGTCATTAAAAACATACTTGTCATAAAGATGACGCGTCGAACACAAATCAGGCTATTATATCTACCTAAAAAGACTTAAATTTCATTTGGGGATTTATGACCTTACTATAGCAAAAGCACTAGTGGGAGATTAACCCTTTCATGCATGAATTATGAGAACTTTAATCACAATTTTTTTCCTGAGTGTTTTTATCCCTCTTTAGGCATAAAAATAATAATTCTATTGATTTTTGTTAGCCTAGTTACAAAAATGTCCACTCAGCTGGACAGCATGCATTTAGTTTTAGAACCAAAGAAACATGTATTTACTGATATACTGTGTGAAAACTATGAAATAAAAACATTTTTAATGCTGCTAATCTGATGTTTTCTCACATTTTAACATACCTGCATGGAGATGATATGCAAAAAAAAACAAAAAACAAAACCTGTTAATTACAGTCTAATAACAATTAGCAGTTTTTTTACTCTGACATCTTACTGCAGATCAGGTTTATCTAGACCAGCAAAGTTACAGTAATGGTATGAATGTCAGTGTATTGGATGATGCATAAGCGTCCACTGTGTTGGCTGATATGGAACTAAAACAACAAAACCCATGAATATACAAGAGAACACTTTTAAACAGCTGTCCACTGTAGTGACCAGTGTGCATGAAAGGGTTAAAGTGCTTCATTTTTGGAGCTAAAGCAATATGTACGTTTATTACCTCCGCCAAGGAGGTTATGTTTTTGCCAGGGTTTGTTTGTCTGTCTGTCTGTTTGTCTGTCCGTTAGTGTGCAACATAACTCAAAAAGTTATGGACAGATTTGGATGAAATTTTCAGGGTTTGTTGGAAATGGGATAAGGAAGAAATGATTAAATTTTGGTGGTGATCGGGGGTGGGGGCCACGGATCAGCCTTGGCGGAGGTCTGCGCTCTCCGAGTGCTTCTAGTATTCATTCTGTGGTAGCAGTAAGGAGGCGAAGAAATCCAGAAGAAGTGTAAGGATTTCAGCAGGAAAAACAATCTAGAGCAGTGGATCTCAGTCTTTTTCTGTCGGGGCCCCCCCTTTGGAGGACAATAAATCTCCAGGCCCCCCTTATTCCCAACAACATTGTAACACTGGTGCAATTATAACTTTTAACGAAAGAAGCATCAATATTGTAACAATACTTTTTGCTTTTTCTTGAATAATTAGTTGTTCAAATTAAAAATAACTTGGATTTTTGATTGAACAATACAAATAAACTCAACTAGATTGCTCCCTGTGACAATATTTTTCCAAATAAAAATAGGAAATGTGCGATTATCTTACATCTATGACAATGAATATGAATCTGTAATCAGTATCTGTCTTTGTCTTGTCTGGCTAGTCCCACTGTCTCTGTACACTTTCGTCCATATGAGCCCTCTCTTTATGTATATGTATACAAGCAAGGAATCAATGAATGTGAATATGAAGTTGGAGATTGTTACTTAAACACAAGCTGTAATTAAAAATAAAGTTGTCCTCCGAAGAAGGGGTGGTGGTGGCGGGTTTAGGGGAAAAAAAAAGTATGACAGTAAAGTAACTTTTTATTTATTTTATTTTACTTTGTTTATTTGCAAAAAGTGCAACAGCAGGCAGAGGAATAAACTGACATGTCCATCTTATCCCTCAATTCTAAGCTCTCCTCCTTCCCCCTCCCCTCTCCAGTAAGCCCCATCTACACCCAAACCCAAACCATACTACCTACAACTCCACTGGAATAGTCATATCTTCAGACCTCATTCAAATAAACATGCACACTTCTGTCACACATACAATCTCTCAATTGCCTCATGCACACACACATGCACCCCCCCCCCCCCCCCCCCAAGTTAGCCATGTCTTTGTCAAAAATGTAGCTGTCTTTGTAAGATCTTTGTATTTTCTATGTCATATGTCCAATACTCTTTGTATATGTCACATGTTATGTTGTGTGAAATGATGATTGTGTAAACATGTGTATGTGTCACTTTTTGACTTTTTTTTTTTTTTTTAGCTCTACAAACAAATTTTGGTTACAAAGATGAACATTTGAACAATATCAGTGGCTGCAATGAGCCTGTTTCCATTGCACATCTCAGAACATTAAAGTGCAAACTATATAAACTGTGCAAAAACGGAAACATTGCACATTTTTCTTTTCCAGTCCAATCCTTGTCCATTCTCCAAACCTAAACTCTTTGTCTAGTCTAATGACAGATCACCATGCCAGTCGATTTCTTTGTTGTATGTCCCTAAAATGAGTCCAGGGTGCTCCAATGCTAAAACATTAGTTCCACCTGCTACATGTGCTAACTTGAAGGAAAAAAAAAAAACACCCAGGAGAGATCCCATGCTGCCCCTGGCAAGCCCTGGGACCACCCCACAGTTTGAGAAACACTGATTTAGTGAACTAGTGTACAAGCTGTTATCTGGAATGTACGCAGGCAAACAGGCTAACAGCAGCATACTTTCAATCCAGACTCCTGAACTTCACAGGAGCTCCCAATCATATGCAAATCTTGGATACTGAACATATAAAGTCTGATTTTATTAGAAAATAATATAAAATAATAAAAATAAAAAACTGTTGGCTCCCACTTTTTTTTTTTTTTTTTTTTTTTTTTTTACAAGCAAATTGATAAATAAACTCCATAAGGTACTAGTTTATTTGGATATCAATTTTGCAATGTGTTGGTAAATGTGTTGCAATACAGATGAGTAACTAAATGTACATATTTCAAAATTGCTGATAAAAATTTGGGAGTGTTGTTTTCAGTAAGCGTGGAAAGGTTTGAAGGAGTAGGATTAGATATGTTTGTACTTCCTCCTACACTGTAAGACCGGATAAGTTGAGTTTACTTAAAAAATTTGAGGAAACCACTTGCCTTAAAAAAACTTACGTTATGAAAACTTGAGTGTATTAAACTTAAATGCTTGATTTGAATAGAATTGCTATTTTAAGTACAACACACTAAATGCCAAGTTACTTTAGCTTAAAATTTGTTGTAATGTCAATTGCTCTGTATAATCATTAGATTTAATATCATCAGTTCATTGGACTCAATTCCAAGTCGATTTAAATTCATCTTTCACAATATAAAGTGCTTTATACAATTATTCAACTTAATATATTGTAGCATGGATGGCAGTTAAGCAGGAAGTTAGCTCAATGTAATTTGATGGTAGAGGAAGTGCTTTTAATATGGCAAGGTATAAAGATTTACATTTAAAAAACAAATTGATGAACAGGAAAATCATTGTCGGCCCTATGGCTCTGACTCATGGTGCAGCTCTACAAAAATACAAAAACAAACAGAAAAAGACCAATAAACACTGCCATACACACATTAAGTCCAAATTAACACAAACACCACAACCCTGCTGAACCCCTGAACATCAAAATAACACATTTTCAACAACATGCCCAATACCCACAATGCAATGCAGAGATAAAAAGGTGTGGTCATGACTAAAACTTAGTGATTTAAATCCATTCATTTTAAACTTTTTCGTACTTCCGACTATGTCTACAAATTAGTAGAATATACTTAACATTTTACAGTGATGTAATACAACTTAAATCGTTCAAGTACATTATAATTAAAGCATTTTAGTAAATACAAAGTCCGGGCTTACTGTTCTCCTTTTCGCTCATGTAAATTTTGAGGCTTAAGATGTTGCAGTGTTAAGTTACTCATTCTCTTGATTATCATTTATTTGCATTTCCATTTTTAAATTGCCATTTACATGATCGAAATAAAGATATCAATCAAAAAAATTCAGTAATTTACACCTTTAAAGGGAATTTAAATAGGAATCCACATGTGTGAGTGTCCTAATTCACTTCATTCAAAGGCTATAGAGCACACACTGGTCATAGATGTCTCACAAAGAGGTGTGTGAGGGGTCCACAGGATGGGAGGTTTCTTAACGTTCCTTCAAGAGGATTCATGAGATACGAGTCATCCCATAAATTTGCACTGTCCCACGGCCCTGTCTTCTCCTGAGTATCAAAGGACGTCACTGTGGACAAGGTGTTCCACTTTGCACTTGAAAGCTTGAATCAAGACACACTTAAGACAAAATAATTTGCAAGGGAGTTGACCAAAGACGTGCAATGACATGTTGGAATGTGAGGGAGTAACAGGGATCTTTGTCTTTATTTACTTAAGTTGCAGTGGAAGCGATGTGAAATTGCACTGTTTTTTTTATCTTTATTTAATATGGAGCAGATTCCCCTGAATTTGAACCAGAGTTTTCATTTCTTTAACCAAGATACTGTGCTTTTAGTATGATTTTAAAAAGTTGGACTTATATGCTGGTTCTGTTCTGGGTGTCTCCTGTTCTTGTTCTCAGTAAATCTTGGGATTCAAGTTTGTTTTTGCTGCTAACACTTCAGAACATGGCAGATGTTTTTAGTGTGTGTCAAGGTTCTAATAGTTTCGGATTTTTCATTATAGTTTAGTTTTATTTAGTTTTGACTTTTTTTCCCCCCTCTAATTCAGTTAGTTTTAATTCGTTTTTAGAGCAGGTTTGCTAGTTTTTATTAGTTTTCGTTATTTTCTAAATGCTTAGTTTTAGTTTAGTTTTAGATTTTTAAAATATCTTTTCTCTTCTTCTCCGTCGTATTCAAATAAACCCCAGACAGGACTCTGCTGCTTTCTCCCAACTTTAGTCTCCATGTTTCCAGGTAGAGTGGGGACCAGAAGACGACTGGAAACCACAAGTGATGGACCGTTAAATATCATATGGTGCCGCTAGCTAAAATTGCTCGAGGGAAATAAATCGATTTTGTATCAGTCTGACATTGACAAAGACAAAAATGAAGGGAATTTTATCCAGAATTTTTATACGTTTTAGTTTTGTAAACACACAATACAGTTTAAGTTAGTTAGCGATTTTTCTTTTAATTATAGTTACCTCCGCCAAGGAGGTTATGTTTTTGCCAGGGTTTGTTTGTTTGTTTGTCTGTCTGTTTGTTTGTTTGTCTGTCCATTAGTGTGCAACATAACTCAAAAAGTTATGGACAGATTTGGATGAAATTTTCAGGGTTTGTTGGAAATGGGATAAGGAAGAAATGATTAAATTTTGGTGGGGATCGGGGGTGGGGGGGCCCACGAGGGGGGGGGGCACTGATCGTTAGTGTGCAACATAACTCAAAAAGTTATGGACAGATTTGGATGAAATTTTCAGGGTTTGTTGGAAATGGGATAAGGAAGAAATGATTAAATTTTGGTGGTGATCGGGGGGGGGGGGGGGGGCGGCCACTGATCAGCCTTGGCGGAGGTCTGCGCTCTCCGAGTGCTTCTAGTTTTTATTCATTTCAGCTAACTAAAATGTTTTTACAATTCTAGTTTTCGTCATTTCGTTAGTTTTCGTTAACGACAATAACCTTGGTGTGTGTGTGTGTGTAAACTCTTTCGTATTCTTGTATTTTTCTTTCATTTTTGGTTCTTCCCCTGTAAGTCGCTTTGGAAAAAAGCATCTGCCAAATGCATAAATGTAACTGTAAATGTAAACTAGACCATACATTCCACACCACAGGGTAATCTGAGATGGCAACATTTTGTATGTAACAACAAAACATATGTATTTCTCAGTCTTAACCCATAAAAACCCAAACAGCCGCTGTCGACCAAAATCATCTACCGTTCTAAAATGTTTAATAACTTCTGATCCACTAATCCTATCAATACATGTAAATAATTGGTGTAAAAAGCATCTTTTCATGGTCATCAGGTGTGACCCATTTGAACATTCAGAGACTCTAGTAAATGTGGATTCACTAGTTGCTTTACCATTGGACATCTGTGCAAAATTTTACCAATATTTACTAAATGTTGAAAAAACAGAAGTGCATAATGTCGGTTTTTCCATTAAATCACAGATTTGTTTATTTATTATTGCGAGATAACATGAGAGGTCATTCCATAAACACGACAACGGATGTAAATATCATGTTGATTTACAGATATATTCATTATTATTATATATTACCCCTCTATCCCATACAAAATTTAGAAATTATTTGGTTTCCTGGTGTGTCCACACATACCATGACATGTTTCTTTTAAAACTCTTCTTCTTTGCTTGTTGTAATGTCCGTCAATATCCTTTTTTTTTTTTTTTTTTTTTTTATTCACATGACTCTAGTTGCGGAAAAAGGTCTTTCCATTGCAGTTTTGTGTGATATACCAATTGCGTTACGCCCAAAAAAACACCTCTTGCCAAAAACAGCGCAAGGACTTTTAACTGAAAAACAAGACTTCTGACGAAATTGTCGTTTTTCTATTAGGTAAATAATTTATGTGCAAGTTATATTTGAGCAATTTGAGGGTTAATAGAAAAGTGACTACTGCCACCTTCTACAAGAACATCTTCTGATTCACCAGTAAAACCCATGGAGTTGGATCAATGACAGTGGATGGACACACTTGGTCTATGTTTAGTTAATGATATATTTGCTGATAAATTCACTTTTTTGTTCGATTTTTCTCCATTTTTGACGTAATAACCCTCAACATTAATCAGAATTTTTATGAACATCTACGTGATCAGTAAATTAAATATAGGAAATATCCAATTTTCACTGAAAAAATGCAAAATACAGAGGATAATATTATAATTAATGGTGATAAAAACACTTAACCTCCTAAGACCCAGCTATGGGTTTTCTCTTCTGTTTGTGGCAAGAGTTTCATAGCTTTATACAAAAAAAAAACCTGTCCACCACAAAGGACATTACCTAAAAAAAAAGAAAAAGCATCTGAAAAAACTGTTGCATCATAATGTTCCCAATATAGGCAATTCTTAAATTTTCTTAAATTTTTTAAAAAGCCAAAATGTGTACTTTCCTAGGTCTCAGGAGGTTAAGAAAAGTTAAACAGAGTAATAAGACTCCAGTTTACACCAATATTCACTGGTTCTGTCCCCTCAGACGCTGTAACTCTTAAATATCTCACACATTTATTCAGGAACGCCCTTAAAATGACTGCACCCAACAATAAGACATTAACATTTTGGCAACTAACAAAGTATCATGTGACAAAAAAATCCACCTTAAGATCTTCATTTATTTTAAAAAGTTTAGCTTGTGGTAATTCTCTGAACAATGGCAATAAAAATCACTGAGTAGCCAGTTCAGAATCCACTTTAACATCCCTAAATTGGTGTCTGGGGGTAATTTGGTATGTGCTTGCATCACATTCATGCCGATCAAATCCTTCAGTGACCACTACTCACCACCAAGCCCCAACAGGATACAGATATTTCACACAGGAGGGGATATCCCAGACCGTTAACCACACTAACCTTACTTATCAACCTTTATGGTGCATTTTGTGGTAACAATCATTGTTTTTGACAAGAATGCATCTGCTCCAAGCCAATACGTTTACTCACCAAACTAAGGAGTTGGATCATTTCAAGCCACTGATAGTGAACACATGACACCCTCAGTTTTTTGCAATGACAGTTCACAGATGTATGTGAACTTGTAGGTATACAGTAGCGGAAAAAATTATTAGACCACCCCTTGTTTTCTTTAATTTTTTGTTCATTTTAATGCCTGGTACAACTAAAGGTACATTTGTTTAGACAAATATAATGATAACAATAACAGTACCTCATAAGAGTTTAATTTCAGAGCTGATATCTACACATTTTTCATGGTTTTCTTGATAATAACCAAAATCACTTAATTTTTTCATCAGTATCTATGGCATTGTACTGACAAAAACAATGCTTTTAGGCATTCCGTGTTTGTTTTTTTCTCCTTGGCTTTTGAAACCACGTGAGATGTTTGAATGTATTATTTTTATTCAGTTGTTTTATTTGGTATTGGTTTATTGTTCTTATTTGTTGTTGTTTTTAAAAGTACAGCTTTTTATATTTTAATCTATTCTTGTATTTTATTCTTTTATTTAGGTTTTATGTATTCTTCTGGGTTTTTTTTTATTTTTATTTTATTTTCACAGTTCTATGTCTTTTAACTTATTCTTGTATTTTACTGTTATTTTGGTTTTAATTTATTTTTTTTGTACAGCACTTTGGTCCACTGTGGTTGTTTTAAAGTACTTTACAAATAAAGTTGGATTGGATTATATTCTGTCTGTTTTAGTCACATGATACACACAGGAGTTAGTACTTGATTGCATTACCATTATTTTTGATGACTTGATGGTCTAATAATTTTTTCCGCAACTCTATGTGTGGATTTAAGTTGGCCACTGTCATGTGTTTGCAAGAATCTGATAGTATGATTATAATCTTATTTTAGGAAACTTGTCATGGTGTAAAGAACATGCCACTATATTAAGAAAATTTGAGTTAAAATAGGTAAGTACATGTTTTGTAAAAAAAACAAAAAACAAAAACTGCCTGGACTGACTTTAGCTTTGACTACAGAACATACAATATCACAAAAAAATCATAATTAAATCATTTTTTCCATGACTGTATATAGATATGTGTTTGACATTGTCCAAGACATTCTATCAGTGCTAAAACAGAGCAATAGATGCCTTCAGAAGAATGTTTATATCAATTCACATCTGTTTTTTCCTGCTGTGAAAACTAAAGTATTAAAGTATTAACTAAACTATTTTCCTCATAGACGTAATCTGCAATTTTTAATGAACCCTTCTTCAGTTGACATTTATATCTAATGTCCTTACATTAGAAATCAATCCGTATCCATCGTAAAGGAAGAGCAGACATCCAGTGACATTTCCTCTGTCTTGCATTGTTCACTTTGAGCCTTTGTTAGTGGGTTTTGGAGCATTTAGAGTCTAAGTAATCTTTGCTGCTGTTGCTACAATTTAGAAATTACTGTTATTTGTTCAGGGCTTTTAGAATAATGGACAAGGAAGTGTGCTTTATCATTGGCAGAACAGATCCCAAGTATGATGGAATTAGAAGAGATTTACGCAGCGACTGTATTACTTACAAAATTTTCAGAAGGAAATAAGATTCTTAGCTTGGTTTATGAGCTTTAATGATACTTTCACCCTGTTACTAAACTCAGTTCATGATACCTCAATGGACTGGTCTGTTTGCAGGAAAGATTTTATTTGAATTTGCATAGAAAAGTGCAGGTTGTTTTGTTTTTTTTTTCTTAATGGAGCTGTTAACTGATTGGCCAACAAAGATGTGGCTCTAGCATCCAGAGTCCAACATGAACAGTACATAGGAATCTCCCAACTGAGAGTTAAGCATTTGTGGTTTGCATTTATAAATAATCTGGAATAGATAGGTCTGGGTTCTATTATACAGTCGCTGAGAACATTATTAGACCATGAAAAGTCATCAGAAACAGTGGTGTAGTGGTCCCTGGAGAAGTGGGTATACTCTCAAGTTTTGCCCCCCCCCCGTCCCCTTTTTTTTTTTTAAGTAGTCCAGAAAAACAACATTTTAGAAACAGTGACATGTAAGACTACTTTATTTAGTTTACCCAAAAATCCATCAGTAGTATTCACTCACTATTATAAAATTATCATGATTTAATCAGGAGCAGTTTGTAGGTATTACTAGTCACACAAACAGCTGCATGAATGTAAATGTATTCAACATGAGACAAATATAAGATAACGTTAGCCTTTCATAATGTTAGCCTACTCACATAGTTGAACTATTGGTGACAAAATCTCTTCTGTAACCCTTTCATGCATAGTGGTCACTACAGTGGACAGTTACTCTACAGCTTTACTCTTGTATATTCATGAGTTTTGTTGTTTTAGTTCCATATCAACCAACACAGTGGACACTTATGCATCATCTCATAAACTGCAATTCATACCATTATTGTAACTTTGCTGTTCTTGATTGGTTCTTGAGTGGAAATCAATTGTTAGTATTTATTTTTTGCATTTTATCTCCATGAAGTGAGTAATAACTAGTGTTAGAATATGTAAAAATGTGAGAAAACATCAGATTAGCTGCATTAAACATGGTTTCATTTCACTGTTTTCATATCACTTTATGATATTGGGTTTTAAATACATGTTTCTTTGCTTCAAGAATAAAATTCATGGTGTAGCTGAGTGGACATTTTTGTAACTCCATGAAAAACAGGTTGATTTAAAAAAAAAAAAAAAAAAAAATTCAATCACATTGTTTTTTTTTTGTCATGCCTAAAGAGGAATAAAAACACTCAGGAAAAAAAATCTTGATTAAGGTTCTCATAATTCATGCATGAAAGGGTTAAATGTGCAGTCATATGTCCAGTAGTTAAAAACAGTGACTCATTCTGAAACCACATTAAAACTTACCTCAGAATTATGTATTCCATGAATTTAGGTTATCTCGTTATATGTCACTCATCTGAAAGACGTTTATTCTGCCTTTGTCATTTGCATTTCCAATAATCATGCATCTTTCAACGTGACGTGCAGTGACCTGTCAATCAGCTGGGGTGGCACTGGCACCTGAGGTGTCCATTCAGGTTCCAGAGGTGGACAGTGCTAAGCAGAGTCCTGGCTCTGGCTCGGCATGACCCGCCCTACTCGGCCTCTAATTGGCTCATCAGTCCTCATGCCTAAAGTTAACCAATCTAATTAGTGAAGGTACCAAGTGCTAGCCAATTAGAGGCAGAGTAAGGCGGGTCATGGCTTCACCATCCTAGGGGAAAACATGGGCAGTTTGGCTCAGATACTACTGAATGGTGCATATCAGAGGGATTTAGAAGTGGGTATACCCAATGCTGACTGAAAAATAAGTAGGTATACTCCATACACCACCGTATACCCTGGACTACACCACTGATCAGAAACAATGATGCTATCAAGTACTAACTCCTGTGTGTATCATGTGACTGAAACACACAGAAAAGAAAACATGGAATGCCCAAAAGCACTGTTTTTATCAGTAAAATGCCATAGATATTGATGTAAGAACTGAAGTGGTTTTGGTTATTATCAAGAAAACCATGGAAAATGGACAGATATCAGCTCTGAAATTAAACTCTTATGAGCTGTTTTTATTGTTATCATTATATTTGTCCAAGCAAATGTACCTTTAGTTGTACCAGGCATTAAAATGAATAAGAAACTGAAGAAAACAAGGGGTGGTCTAATAATTTTTTCTGTATGTTTTACGTCAAACACAATTTATTGTCAGTCATGTCACGTTGAAGGTCGACAGAGGGGTTATAAAAGACACTTCCATGTAGAATCGTCACCAGTTTTATCCCAGTGATTATTTATTGATGGATAGGTTAAAAAAAAGGAGGGGAAACATGAACATTTCACTCTAGGAAGTCAGGTAAATGACAAATGTTATGAGAAGATGAATAATGCAACAAGAGAAGAATAAAAAATGCATTACCTGACCCACAAATGCTCTTTGTCACTGATTGTCATCAATACTGTTTTCTATTGGGTTGATATGAAAAGCCCAGGGTCCCCATGGTGTGTGTAGTTTAGTGTTTGTGGAATAAAGCTGAGTTTAGATTGACTATTTTTAGAGTCAACATCACAAAGGTTAATACATTTGATTTACGTCACAAAGCTTTGAAAATGCTGTGTCACATTCTCCATTTCATTCTGTTGAATTCTTTTAACCCATAAAGACCCAGTGCTACCTTTTGTGGCAGTTCCCAAATGAATTAACCTTTCTTAAATGATTTATCGCCATTTATTATAATATTATCCTCTATATTTTTGCATTTTTTGGTGTAAATCAGGTATTTTTCCCTATATTTAATTTACTGATCATATCGATGCTCATGAAAACTCAGAGTAAATTCAAAAGTTATTTTACAACAGAAGAAAACTGAAAAAAAAAAAAAAAAAGTGACTTTTTCATCAAGGATATCAATGACTGACCATAATAAGCCTCTACAACTTCTGTCATTGATCCAACTCCACAAACAGAACAGAAAACCCATAGCTGGGTTTTAGGAGGTTGAGTGTTTTTATCACTATTTATTATAATATTATCCTCTGTATTTTGTATTTTTTCTGAGAAAATCAGGTATTTTCTTATATTTAATTCACTGATCATGTAGATGTTCACAAAAACTCTGATCAAAGTTGAGGGTTATTACAGTCTACTCTCGTTATACCGCCAACTTCCGTTCACGGCCAAATTGGCGGTATAGCGAAAATGGCGTTATAACGGGTTGCGTCCATAATGTGCATGTCTTTACTATATGATGTCTATGCTGCCTCCGTTAACCCGTTCTAATTGCGTTTCTAAATAAATCTTGATTCTGTTATGTTGTAAGGGATCATTTAAAGTGGGGAAACATTTTAAGCATTATTATACCGTGTCGGGAACTGACACCCCATCATCTTGAGGCTTTGGCTTAATCCCACGTCCTCTTCCCGACATCCTGACCTACTGAGTGTTCTGCGATAAATGAACGGTGGCCGTTCCGTAGACCTACTCGTAGCTTGTCGCGATCAGCGTCTGGCGCGTTTGTTTCAGTGCATTGTTAAAATTTATGCGTACTCGATGGCAATCACGCTGGCGGTATAACGGTTGGGAAATCAATGGTATGAGTGTTTGTGCATGGAACTGGGCTGGCGGATGGCGATAGGTGGAAATGGCGGTATAACGGCGGGCGGTTTAACGAGCGTAGACTGTATATGAAAAACAGAGAAAACTGAAGAAAAAGTGACTTTTTCCACAAAATATATCATTAATTGAACATAAACCCAGTGTCTAAATCCACTGTCACTGATCCAACTCTATGGGTTTTACTGATGAATCAGTGTTGTAGAAGATGACAGTGTTTCCATGGTAACTACAAAGCCTCTGAACAGCCAAATGGGTCATATCTGATGACCATGAAAAGATGACAAATTGTATTTTACACCAATTATTTACATGTATTGATAGGATTAGTGGATCAACAGGTATTAAACAGTTCAGATCAGTGGATGCTTTTGGTCACCCAGTGGGTCTTTATGGGTTAATGAACTTTTTTCTCTTCCCGTATATTCTCCTTTCTTTCAAATGAATCTATTCTTTAACCCATGTGATAGATAAAAGGGGGAGAGCAGATGTAGTGGAGGGAGGACAAAGACAGCGCAGCACCTTGTCATAAAGACAGGCTGTCTGTTTGACAACCTGTTGCCTCAGAGTCTCTGTTACAAAGCCGGCTGCCTCATAGATCAGAGTCATAACAATAAACATGTACCTTGCATGGAGATATATGCTCACATTATTCAATTTGAGGAGATAAAAGGGAGAATTATGAAGTGAGAGAGGAGATAGTAAAGGAAAAGCGCTAAATGGCCAGAGGATGGAGGAGCATTACATCGTGACGCAATTAATTACGCAAAAGTCGTAACTGAGATAAATGTGAGGAATGAGAATTTTCTTCTTTTCTTTCTAAATAATCTATACTTTTATAATTTATAGACGAGACTGGAATGAAAATGTGACACAACAAAGCGTCACAAGATCAGGTTTAAGGGTTCATGAACAAAAAAAAAACTTTATTAAATGAAAGTTTTCCCAGAAATCGTATTTCTTATTCAGACACTGTCAGGTACTTATGTATTGTTTATTTAACACAGCTTATAGTCATGCTGACGTGGACGCTACTTCCTGATTTTGAAGCCTCTGTGAATCCATAAATGTGTTCCGTTATGTATCAAAAATTTATACACAAATGTACAGCGTAACATTACACATATAGTCCCTATGTCTCTGTAAAGGTTGTCATATGGGTGCTTCAGTGAAACTGGTCCCTAAAAACAGGACATGGGGACTAAAAATTCAAACCAGATGTAGATTAATGTTATGAAGCAAGTTTGGAAGCACTTTGGGTCTATTTTAAAAATAAATATTTACTGAGAAAAAGCACATTTTTATACACTACCAGTCAAACCTTCTCATTTATTTTTTTAATTTTTATTTTTTCTCACCTTCACCACATTCAAGTGACATGAGATGGACCACAGATGGCCAACAAGTGCTCAGCATCATTGGGGACTTCAAAACGTTTGGAAAACATTTAGAGCAGGGGTGTGAAACTCATTTTACTTCAGGGGCCAGATTCAGCTAAATTTGATCTGAAGTGGGCCGAAGCAGTAAAATAATAACATAATAACATATAAATAATGACAACTCCAAACTTTTCTCTGTTTTAGAGCGAAAAAAGTTAATTTACACTATGAACAGGTTTACGTCTACAAACTATCCTTTCAAACCATGTGAATAACATGAACAAACTGAAAAAATCAGTGTAATTTTAACAATATTATGCCTCAGTTTATCATTTACATATGTACATTATAACTTACAGATCACAGTGGATCTACAAACACACAAAATATTTAATAACAGACAGAATATTGTTAAAATTGTACTTAAGACATTTCAGGTTATTCACATGTTATTGGTAAAATTGTATTTTGTTTTAGTGTAAATACATGAAAATATTCCCGTTTTATAAAGAGAAAAAAAATTGGAGTTGTCATTATTTATATGTTGTGATCTTAGTATTTTACTGGTCCTGCCCACTAAAGATTTAATTGAAACTAAGTGCAATTTTAACAATATTATGTCTCAGTTTATCATTTAAACATGTAAATTACAACTTACAGATCACAGTGGATCTACAAATACGCAAAACATTTAATAACAGGCAGAATATTGTTAAAATTACACTTCAGACATTTCAAAATGTTTATATTTGTTGAGGTTATTCATGTTTTTGTGAAAAGTTAGTTTGTTTTAGTGTAAATACAGTAAAATGACATGAAAATGTTTACATTTACAAAGAGAGCAATTTGGAGTTGTCATTATTTACATGTTATTATGATAGTATTTTATTGGTCTGGCTCACTTGAGATTGAATTAGTCTGAATGTGGAACCTGAACTAAAAGGATTGTTAATATCTTAGCGTAATTTTTGCATTTCACAAATGCATCCCAAGGGCCGGACTGGACCCTTTGGTGGGCTGGATTTGGCCCCCAGGCCACATGTTTGACGCCTGTGATTTAGAGTGACTACCTCATGAAGCTCATTGAGAGAATGCTGAGAATGTGCAAAGCAGCGATAAAAACAAAATGTGGCTATTTTGAAGGATCTAAAATATAAAACATGCTTTGAGTTCTGTCACACCTTTTTAAAACTACATAATTTCACATGCATTCATTCATAGTTTTGATGCCTTCACTGAGAATCTACAATGTAAATAGTCATGAAAATAAAGAAAAACCACGTGAGTCCAAACTTTTAAATGGTAGTGTATCATTTATATTATTTTTTATACAAAATCCGCATGTAACATGATAAAAAGGACACAAAAATTATGTGCTAGTATGTTTTTTTCAAATATCCTTTTATTCTCTCACAGGTACATTTTGGGAATTGAAGTAATTGTCCAAGGCAGAGTGTTTCATAAAAATTACTGCTCGTGTCATCTCGTGATAATATATAAACAAATGATCGCATTTGTGATTTAATGGAAAAATCGACATGACGTACTCCTGTTTTTTTTGACATTTAGTAAATATCGGTAAAGTTTTGTGCATGTGTCCAATGGAAAAGTGACTAGTGTTTCATAAAAATGACCACTGTTGAAAAATCACTCATGATTTATTTGTGTTTAAATGGGCAGGTTCCGCGTGTAATGTGAGTGGACACGATTAATTTTGGGATGGCACAGAGCAAGAGTATCATTTTGTTGCATTTATCTAAGGTCACCTATAGGTACACCCTAGGGGGAAATATGTCTAAATTTCTCTTTTATTATTAGTTAGTTAGTTAGTTAGTTAGTTAGTTAGTTAGTTAGTTAGTTAGTTAGTTAGTTAGTTAGTTAGTTAGTTAGTTAGTTAGTTAGTTAGTTAGTTCGTTCGTTCGTTCGTTTGTTCGTTAGAGTAGTTTTATTTCGACCACATAGAATCATCAGATAACACAGAACCATAAAACATGGTCAAACTAAATTTTCCTGTGCTCAAAAAGGAGTGGGAAAAAGTACAACTTATAGACTCCCACCCCTTTTTACAAACTAATAATTAAATTAAATCCACTTTCTTTGCTTTAACTCACTTTTTTCTGTATGTTTTTACAATAACACAAAGCATTCACATACACTTTTTTGGTCACCTCACACAATCAGATTTGCATAATCAACTGTTTTTAATGTAAACTACAATATTTATATGCACTTTAAATATTATTATTGGGTCTAAAAAGCCAATAGGACACTAAAACAAACCCAGTTTCATAGAAGCAGCCATATAAAGAATTACTACTTAAACTTTGTCTGCACACGACACAGATAAAAGTATAATTCCATCTTCAAGTTTTCCCTCCATATCTTCAGTAGCCTGTCTGACTCATCATATGTCGTCATATGTTTCACAGTATTAAGACAATAGAACTGTCTTATCATATTAGTGAAGGCATCGTTCCTGTTGTGGTTATTTATTTGGATTTAGAAAGAAGGTTAAGGTCTACAGGTTTTCTCAAATGTTATTATCTTGGAAATTCTATTACGCTATCCTGATGGGTAAAGCACGCAGGCAACATTCCCTTTTTCAACTGATGACTAAGAACATCAGTCGCAATTTACTGCAGGAACACTAGACAGGCTTATATGCCATTTGTCAGACATGCAGATGCTGTGTGAACCACTTTCTGTGCATGTGGCTGAGGAATGGATATTTGGGAGACGGTAGCTTCATCACTGAATATTGGTTTTAAATTTTCATATATATATGTGTGTGTGTGTGTGTGTGTGTGTGTGTTTAACCCTTTCATGCATGAATTATGAGAACCTTAATCAAGATTTTTTTCCTGAATGTTTTTATTCCTCTTTAAGGCATGAAAAAACAATGTGATTGAAAAGTTTCTAGTAAAAAAAAAAAAAAATAAATAAATAGATAAAACATTTAAAAAATAAAGTAAAAAAAAAAAAAAAAAACCCATAATATTAATACTACTACAACTAATAATAATAATAAATAAAATGTTCTTATGAACCTTTTTTTCATGAAGTTGCAAAAATGTCCACTTGGACACCATGCGTTCAATTTTTGAAACAAAGAAACATGTATTTACTGATAAATTGTGCCAAAACTATGGGGGGGGGGTTATACTTAGGGGAGATCTACCCAATGTTACCAATTCATGTCAGAAAAGACATGAATGTGTTAAAACTTTAATAAAGATATGTATTAAAAAAAAAAAAAAATCCATGAATACATAAGAAAACAGCTGTAGAATAGCTGTCCACTGTAATGACCAGTGTACATGAAAGAGTTAAGAAAAACAGTTAATTACGGTCTAATAACAATAACAAGCAACTGATTTACACTCAAACATGTTAGTGCAGATCAGATTTATCAAGAACAGCAAAGTTACGGTAATAGTATGAATTGCACTGTATGGGATGATGCATAGGCGTCCACTGTGTTGGCTGATATGGAACTAAAACAATAAAATCCATCAATATACAAGAGACCAGTTTTGAACAGCTGTCCACTGTAGTGACCACTGTGCATGAAAGGGTTAAAAAAAACAAGTTATGGTATTTTCTGTTTGGCTTTTGAAGTCTGAACATCCCTCTTATTTCTCTTTTCATGTGTGCACACCCATATGCTTTCAAGAGGTGTTATAGGTTATATGGGTGTTTGCCGTGTGTCTTGTAGTGGGAAATTACCCCGGTGGCCGAAATATTTTTGCCGGGGGAAAACGTCTCCTCATCCCAGATGGAAACCTCAGCAAACACGGCCGATGACGCATGCAAGGAAGACATCAACAGAAGGGGAAAGACAGGGCTTCACGATTATTTTCAGACCAGAGTTTACTCAGCCTCGAGTGTCTAACTAAACACAAAGGAAAAACCTCTGGTGTCTTATCATACGGTGAGTGGAATTCAAGCAGAGGAGATTGAAATTCATGATAAAATAATTTGAAGAGTCAAACACGGTGGCTCTGTGTTTATTGTCGTCCCTCCAGAGTCCTGTCCAAGCTCAAACAGGAGTCCTCTGTCTGTGTGCCCAGACGCTACACATGCATAGGTGTAGCTGTCCACACCACTGACAGATTGTCTGTGTCGGAGTTGGTGATGGACTGGCAAAGTGGCCAAAGTTTAGGCCTGGTGTAGTCTTTAACATGGTTGGCTCCAGGCTGGTTTAACCTGAAAGAAAGGATAAACAACCAGAATGATAAATTAAGCAATGATGGTAAGGAAGCATTAAAGCAGTGTTTTTCAACCTTGGGGTCAGGACCCTATTTGGGGTCGCCTGGAATTCAAATGGGGTCGCCTGAAATTTCTAGTAACTGATAAAAATTAAAAAAAAATAAAAAAAAACTTAATAAAAAAATATGTGCTGAGTTGAGAGAGACCATTGCTATCCATAAAAAACATGACAAACTGTGAAGCTGAAACTGAAGCACTGTGGTTCTGTTTATCTTTCAAATGTTCATTGTGGTCGGTTTCAGATGCTGCAGCTCTTTCATAATTCATAGTTTGAATTCTTGTTTGTTCAGTATTAAATGTCAGCCTTGTAAATCCAAGCTGGACTGACTGTACATATCCTGACCAAGGAAAATAAAATTCTCACTTTGTGCAGTAATCTACACCTGGCTTTTCTGCCTCCGTCCATAATAATATACATTATATAGACTAAATGTCATCTAAAGTTAATGCTTATTTGCAACATAGCATAGCAAACTATTACATGATCAAAAGCAAATGAATTTTAGCAAAAAAAAGAAAAAAAAAGTCTCGGTTTTGAATGTCTGGTGTCATCAGAAATTTGTGATGTTAAAATGGGGTCACGAGCCAAAAAAGGTTGGGAACCACTGTATTAAAGGATAAAGGAGGACAACCACTATCTAACATCACAAGATGTATATTTACCTCTAACCCTATCTGTTTTTATTTTTAGCTCAAGCTCCTTAAAAATTAAATTGAAACAAAATTTGAGAATTTCATTGTTTATACTATTGACTGGAAATTCTTCTCAAAGTCTATTTAATTAAGCTTTATATCCCCGAGACCCAGCAAAGCAGTTTTTTCCTCTGCAGGGGACAAGATACTCACAATTTTACTTAAAAAAAAAAAAGTCTGCCAACAATAACACATACTTTAGTTTTATTTCATGCATATAGAATCATCAGATAACACAGAACCATACAATATGGTCAATCAAATTTTTTCTGTGCTCAAAAAGGAGTGGGAAGAAGTATAACTTATTGACACCACCCCCTTTTTACAAACTAATAATTAAATTAAATCTGCTTCCTTTGCTTTCTTAACACATTTTTTTCTGTATATTTTTACAATAACATAAAACATTCATACAAACCATTCACATACACTTTTTCGGTCACCTCACACACAATCAGATTTGCATAATCAGCTCTTTTTAATATAAACTATAATATTTATATGCACTTTAAATATTATTATTGGGTCGAAAAAGTCAAATATGATATCAAAATAAACCCAGTTTCATAGAAGCACCCATATAAAGAATTAGTAAATAAAAGTTGTCTGCACACGACACAGACAAAAGTGTAGTTCCATCTTTAAGTATTACCTTCAAGTATTAACACGGTTGGCTCAAGGCTGGTTTAACCTGAAAAGAGAAAATAAACAACCAGAATGATGAATTAAGCGATGATGGTAAGGAAGCATTAAAGGATAAAGGAGGACAGCCACTATTTAACATCACAAGATGTATATTTACCTCTGATCCTATCCGTTTTTATTTGTAGCTCAAGCTCCTTAAAAATTAAATTGAAACAAAATTTGAGTATTTCATTGTTTATACTATTGACTGGAAATTCTTCTCAAAGTCTATTTAGTTAAGCTTCATATCCTTGAGACCCAGAAAAGTGGTTTTGTCCTCTGCAGGGGACAAGATACTCACAATTTTACTTAAAAAAAAAAAAAAGTCTGCCGATACTAACGTGTTCTGGTGCTTATGGCAAAGATTTGTGTCTGGTAAAACAAATCAAGTACCGTACTCATCTCTGCACACATGTATTTTATAAATTAAGTTGGTTAATTGGACAGATGTTTTTAGCTCAATTGTTTTACTCCTGCACTTCTTTCCATGCCTCGTTCACTATTGTACTATTTATTTATTTATTTTAATTTTTTTTTCTTTTTTTCTCTCTCCTCTCATCTTCTTCATATTTTATTCTTCTGGGAAAATGTTATCTTAATTTTAGAATGTAAGCCCCTTTTTATGTATTTGGCTTTAACCATTCAGCCTGAGCATATTTTCCTATATCTGTCATTCTTTAATGGTTTTCCTCCTGTACTTTGTAATCCAAGCGATGTTTTATTATGTTGCTCATTCGTCCAGGACAACAGATAGAAATTAACTCCTCTGTTAAATCTGGTGCATGCATCTTGTTTTTTGTAACTAATGCCAATAAACACTGTCCTGTAACTAAATAAATAATTGCTAAATACTAAAAAAAATGTCTACTGCAAAGAATTTCCATCAAAAAACTTTTGCATTATTGCTGTTTCCAATCAAGGCAATTATTTAATGTAAAAAAGTCAAAACATTTACTTTCCTTGGTCTCAGGAGGATGTAACAAACCTTTCTTTCCTGTTTTTATTTATTTATGTTTTAATAGTGCCTGTACTTGCTGTTTTCCAACTTAATTCTGTCTCTGGTTGACTTTATTTATTATTATAACCTTTATTTAACCTGGAAAAAAGCTCATTGAGATTAAAAATCTCTTTTTCAAGAGTGTCTTGACCAAGACAGCAACAGCAGGAGTTACAAAAAATAGAAATCACAGCCATACATTCACATTAAAAATATACATAAAACATATTAAAACTCAGTTCTTACTAAAATAAGAACATACATATAAAACACCATTATCTTAGGAAGTATTAAAAGTGTAACAACAATGTTCTTTAACCCATAAAGACCCAGTGTTACTTTTGTGGTAGTTCTCATATGAATTTTTCCACTATATTTAACCTTTCTTAAGTGATTTATGGCCATTTACTAAAACATTGTACTCTGTATTTTGCATTTTTAAGTGAAAATAAAGTATTCTCCTATATCTAATTTACTGATCATGTAGATGTTCAAAGAAACTCAAATGAAAAGTTGAAGGTTATTATATTAAAAACAGAGAAAACTGGAAAAAAGTGAGTTTTTCAGTAAAATACATCATTAACTGAACGTAAATCAAGTGTCTCTATCCACTGTCCATTGCGGCAGCTTCTAAATGGATGTTTCTCCTTATTGAGCCTTTACCAAACCTTTATTTTAATCAAATTTTTTATAACATTATCCTCTGCACTTTTTATTTTATTATTTTTCAGTGAAAATCTGGTATTTTCCTATATTTAATTCAGTGTCCATGTAGAAAAAAAAGAGTTCATTCAAAAGTAATCATATCAAACAGAGAAAACCGCAGAAAAGACCTTTTTTTTTTTTTTTTTTTTGCAAAATACATCATTAACTGATCATTAAACAAGCATCTACAACCACTATTACTTGCCAAACTCCATGGGCTTTACTGGTGAATCAATGATGCAGAACATGATATCTAACCTATTTTTAAGTGATTTATCACCATTTATTTATAATATTATCCTCTGTATTTTGTATTTTATCAGTATAAATCAGCCATTTTCCTATATTTAGTTCACTGATCATGTAGCTATTCATAAAAGCTCAGATTAAAGTTGAGGGTTTTTATATCAAAAGCAGAAAAAATAGAGGAAAAAGTGACTTTTTCAGTCAAATATATCATTAACTGAACATAAACCAAACATTTTCATCCACTGTCATTGATCCAACTCCATGGGTTTTACTGGTGAATCAATGTTGTAGAAGATGACGGTGTTTCCACGGTAACTATGGAGCCTCTGAACGTCCAAATAGGTCATATCTGATGACCATGAAAAGATGACAAAGTGTATTTCACACGAATTATTTACATATATTGATATAATTAGTGGATCAACTGTTATTTAACTTTTTATATCTGTAAATGATTTTGGTCGCCAGTGGGTGTTTGGGTCTTTATGGGTTAAAATAAACAAGAAATCGAACAAAATAGGATGGTCTAATAGTTTTTTCCGCAACCGTATACACTTATATACACTTTTTTGTATACGCTTTGTTCAGCCCTATTGTAAAGATCAGTAAACAAGGAATATAACTGATAGATTTATGAGGAATGGTAATAAATATAAGTAAACATTTAATCATATTTTACAACATCCTATGGCTTATTTTATTTTTATTTTAGATGACAAATTGTATTTCACACCAATTATTTACATGTATTTATAGGATAAGTGGATCAATAGGTATTAAATATTTTAGATCAGTAGATAGTTTTGATCGATGGTGGATGTTTGGGTCTTTATGGGTTAAAAACTACTCAAAGCAAAACCCGATTCAATCAAATAGAAAAACACCTACTTCCAGATTTATTCTTTTCCTATTCATTTAAAATGACTTTGAATGTATTTATTTTGTCCTTCCCAGGTTCCTGTAGGGATCCATGTCATGTTATTGTGTTTTCTATAAATGACCATATTATGATCTATATTTGGGTGTCATTTGACTATGATCACTGTACAGAACATTCGTTAGCAGTTCCAGCTTTAATTCCGTGTGTTTTGCTTAAACTGCTTCTGCCTTTACTGAATGGGTCATCCTGATCTCTGTGGGGAGATCAAATGTGGTAACCAGCTATTCCTGGTGATCAGCAGGGAACGTTCAGCTTTAATTCAGCAGTTTGAGACAACACTAACAGAGAATTGAAAAGAAAGCAGTGCACATTACTCTTTTATAGGCCAGGGAGCGGTAGCATCCAGCAGTCTCTGCCTGCGGTACTGAAGAAGAGTCACGCTGGGAAAGAACATCCTGCTTTGGTCATGTTTTGTTAAAACGGCTAATCATGGCGACAGGACACATTGTAGGATACATTAGTGAAACAAAAAGGAAGAATGATGAAATAAAAATAGATTAGGAGACATCAGCACAGGAAGAAGTCTTCAGATTGTACTTCAGATAGTCCTAATGACACAATACTCCGCTACAACTAAATAAACTAAACTAAATATTACTTTCAATAACCTTCATATTGCTGCTGCATTGATCTGTTTATTATGTTTTACTGTTGTACATATTTAAGGTTGCGCTCATATGAACTACTCTACAAGGTTATAATTGTTTTGGATTTTTCATTATAGTTTAACCCTGTAAAGTCTGAACCAATAAATCACTGACAGAAAATTCCACTTCTTTGAAACTGGAGCCTTTATTGGTCCTTCTGAACAACCCACTTTTTTTTTTTTTGTTTGTTTTTCCAATTATCAATTTCTATGTACGAGTTTCAATTTTGTATCATATTTGATACATCATGTCTCAATGCTCAAATATTATTATTCTGAACAAACAAACGTGTAACAAATGGGTAATTCCTTTTTAAAATTGGCAAAGTTCTGCCTCCTTCCTCATTAATTTAATCTTGTAGTGTCACTGGAAAGGCCTCTGGTTAACAAATTCCTCCCCCCTGGTGGATTATTTGTGTATTGCATGTATCTAAATGTATACATCAGGTTTTTCAGGAAAAAAAAAATCACAGTGATCAAGTAGAGGGCTTCAAAACTCATGTATCAAATATGATACATTTGGCATTACAGGGTTAATTCTGTTTAGTTTTGACCTTTTTTTTTCTTTAATTCAGTTAGTTTTAATTAGTTTTTAGAGCAGGTTTGCAAGTTTTTAATTTCTTTTTTTTTTCTTCTAAATGCCTGGTTTTAGTATTAGTTTAAGTTTTTTAATATCTTTTATCTTCCTCGCTGTGGTACTCCAAGAAATCCCATACAGGACCCAGCTGCTTTTTCTCAACTTCAGTCTCCAGTCACATTAATTTAAAGTGGTCATATTTTGCTAAACCCACTTTTATTAGTCTTTGGTTCATTTATTTGTGTATTTGGACCCAAATAGTTCATAAAGTTTGAATTTGAACTCTCCAGGTGCTGCAAAGCTATCTTAATATTCATATTGGCAAAAATCGAGTGGATTTCTACAACCTGTTTCAAGTCTTTCTTAATTTGTTGCATGTATACCAAAATTTGCAGATATAAGGTCAAGACTTCCAATGAACATTTCTCTAAGTACACCATAATTGTTTGTCAGCAGCAGTGGTTGCACTAAAAACTGAAAATATGTCCAAATTTTGAGCCGATTACCTAAAATGTTCATTTGTTGGTTATATTAACGAACACAAGTGGCTGAACGGGACAGAGAAGCACAGTCAACAACCTGGAGGAGGTGGGGTGTGAAGTGGCTCATTTGCATTTAACCCTTTCATGCATAGTGGTCACTACAGTGTACATCTATTCTACAGCTGTTCTCTTATATATTCATGAGTTTTGTTGTTTTAGTTCCATATCTGCCAACACAGTGGACACTTACGCGTCATGTAACTTTGCTGTTCTGGATAAACCTGATCTGCAGTAACATGTTTGAGTGTAAATCAATTGTTATTAGACTGTAATTATCTTTTTTTTTAATTTCACAAAATGGGCTTTTTTGGTATATTATCTCCATGAAGTGAGTAATAACTAGTACTAGAGTATGTTTAAATATGAGAAAACATCAGATTAGCGGTATTAAAAGTGTTTTTATTTCATAGTTTTCACAGTATATCAGTAAATACACGTTTCTTGGCTTCAAAAATTAAACACATCGTATCCATCTGAGTGGACATTCTTGTAACTCCATGAAAAATAGGTTCATAAAAAGCTGTCAATCACATTGTTTGTTTGTTTTTTTTTCATGCCTAAAGAGGAATAAAAACAGGGGGGGGGGGGGGGGGGGGGGAATCAAGGTTAAGGTTCTCATAATTCATGCATGAAAGGGTTAAAGGGCCAGCGCTCAAAACCACCTTTCTGGTGTCATTACTCAGAAATAGGGTTAAAGATGGACCTGTGGAGTTGAACTAATGAAGAATTCAGACCCAAGCATAGCATTTACAGCTTATGTAGACCACAGGGAAATGTTTGAAAATGCGTAATTCCATTTTGAATAAAAAAGCAAAAATATTACTCCTTTAAACTACTGTTATTGTGGCTTCTATGAGCTGTTTTAACATTATAGCATGAGCACTTCTGTTAGTTATGAGCCACAACATCTTTGAAGGTTCAGGCTGTCATTGCAGTTGAAAAGAATCTGCGTCAGCCCTTGAACAAATGTGATTTTTCCACACGTGATGTGAGACACAAAGAAATAGGCAGTATTTAAAGGAAAGGATTTCATCTGAATATCTGTAGTTAACATGACATGATGGATCAGAGGTCATCTATATATATACAGTATATGTCCCCAGAGATGAAGAGGGGCTGAGATGTGAGGGAAGTGAGAATTCGCTGGTTGAGGCCTGATGTGACAAATGCGATGCAGTTGAAGATGATGACTCATAGGTCTAGACTGATAAAGGAGAGACTTCTCTGTAATGAGAACAAAGAAAAAAGTTATTATAAAAAAGAAATGACATTTTTAGACAAATTCTGACCTGCTCCACCATCACCGTCACCCTCTGCACTGTTCTCTCTTTTTCATCCTCCACCTTCCTCAGCCAGATGTTATCCTTTACAACATAATCAGCCTCCCAAACTGCTTCTTTTCATCTGCCTCTGTGTTCAATATGTTACTGAGAGCTGGTGTGTACTTTGGCTTGTGTTACAGATAAAAGTAATTTCACCCTTTCTGAACAATAAAGAAACATTTGGAGAGTCTTACGCACAAACACATACATGAAGCAAATCTTCAGTGTTGAAAACTGGCTCATTTTACATACAAAATTTAATTACGATAGACTTGGCTTCACAGTGAAAGAAATCTAAACACAAATTTTGTCCTGGAAGGCAAGCCATAATTTATCAACTAAATCAATGTGCTGAGCTGACTTTAACAAATGGTGTAAATTCATCATTATTAATGTGATTCTTATGATGTGTTTCAAGATGTTGAAAAGCATAATGCATTAACAAATGTAGTATTATATGAAACAAATTAAAGCATTAGTGGTTCCAGATCCTACATCCTTCAGTGGTCTAAATAACCTTATTATTGTTTATTCTGAACAGTCTAGAAAATGGGTTGTGAACATTATTTAATAATGTTTGTAGGTTAGATTAGATTAGACTTTATTGATTCCACAACGGGGAAATAACGTGCAAGAAAAAAAAATTGAACACAGGTGCTTCTATGAAACTGGGTTTATTTTGGTATCATATTGGCTTTTTAGACCCAATAATAAAAGACAAATGTAGACATTTTTCCCCCAGGATGTACCTACTTATGACCTCAGATAAATACAGAAAAATTATACTCTCACTCTGAGTCATCCCAAAATTAATGAATTTTTAATAAAATACTGGGGCCGAAAATAGGACCCAAATTGGGACATGAAAAGCTACCTAGGTGTCAGTGCATTTGATCTGAGAACATGGCTATAAATGGTCTTATATAGTGCTATAAATGAAGACACTGTTAAATTTGTCAGTCCTTGTGGTTTTTCTAATCCAGACATGTGGGTTTTTCATGAATCTCAATCTCATTCTAGGTTTCGCATGTAACCCATCGTGTCCACTCATAGTACATGCAGAACCTGCCCATTTAAACACAAATAAACCAGAAGTGATTTTGCAACAGCAGTCATTTTTGTGAAACGCTAGTCACTTTTCCATTGGACATATGCACAAAACTTTACTGATATTTACTAAATGTCGAAAAAACAGAAGAGCGTAATGTCGGTTTTTCCATTAAATCACAAATGCAATCATTTGTTTATATATTATCGCGAGATGACATGAGAAGTCATTCCATAAACATAGCGACGAACATAAATATTATGTTGATTTACAGATATATTACCCCTCTATCCTGTACTAAATTAAAAAATGATTCAGTTTCCTGACGTGTCCACACGTACTGCGCCATGTTTCCTTTAAAACTCTTCTTTGCTAGTTGTAACATCCATCAATATTCGTTTTTTTTGTTCACGTAACTCTAGTTGCGGAAAACAGTTTTTGAATTGGAGTTTACACTAGATACACCAGTTGTGCTACTCCTGAAAAACCACCTCTTGACCTTTTTCCGCAACTAGAGTCACATGAATAAAAAAAGAACAGATGCTGACATCATAAAAAAATGATTCAGTTTCCTGGTGTGTCCACACGTACCGCACCATGTTTCCTTTAAAACTTTTCTTCTTTGGTTGTTGTAATGTCCGTCAGCATCCGTTCTTTTTTTATTCATGTGACTCTCGTTGCGGAAAAAGGTCAAGAGGTGGTTTTTCAGGAGTAGCATAATTGGTGTATCTGGTGTAAACTCCAATTCAAAGACCGTTTTCCGCAACTAGAGTTTCGTGAACAAAAAACCCCTGATGTTGACAGATGTAACAACAAGCGAAGAAAAAGAGTTTTAAAGGAAACATGGTGCGGTACGTGTGGACACACCAGGAAACTGAATCATTTTTTTATTTAGTATGAAATAGAGGGGTAATATATAATAATAATAATGAATATATCTGCAAATCAACACAATATTTACATTCATCACCATGTTTATGGAATGGCGTCTCCTGTCATCTAGTGATAATAAATAAATAAATAAATAATCGCATTTATGATTTAATAGAAAAACTGACATTATTCGCTTCTGTTTATTCAACATTTAGTAAATATCGGTAAAGTTTTACGCAGATGTCCAATGGAAAAGCAACTAGTGATTCACCAGTAAAGCCCATGAAGTCTGATAAATGACAGTGGTTGTAGATGCTTATGCTTATTTTTGCATTCAGTTATTGATATCTTTGCTTTAAAAAGTCACTTTTTTCAGTTTTCTTTGTTTTTTTTTAACATAATAACCTTCAACTTTAATCTGAGCTTTCATGAACGTCTACAGGATCAGCAAATTAAATACAAGAAAATACATGATTTTCACTGAAAAAATGCAAAATGCAGAGGATGATATAATAATTTGTGATAAATCATTTAAGAAACGCTAAATTTAGAAGAAACTTCATTTGGGAACTGACACAAAAGTAGCACTAGCGGTTTATGGGTTAACACATAAAACAGATCTGTTTTTTTTTTTTATTTAGTAAATATTGGTAAAGTTTTACACATATGTCCAATGGAAAAGCCACTAGTGATTCACCAGTAAAGCTCATCAAGTCTGATAAATGACAGTGGTTGTAGATGCTTATGCTTATTTTTGCATTCAGTTATTGATATATTTGCTTTAAAACGTACTTTTTTCAGTTTTCTTTGTTTTTTAACATAATAACCTTCAAATTTAATCTGAGCTTTCATGAACGTCTACATGATCAGCAAATTAAATACAAGAAAATACATGATTTTCACTGAAAAAATGCAGAGGATGATATAATAATTTGTGGTAAATCATTTAAGAAACGCTAAATTTAGAAGAAACTTCATTTGGGAACTGACACAAAAGTAGCACTGGCTGTTTATGGGTTAACACATAAAACAGATCTCTGTTTTTTTTTTTTTTTATTTAGTAAATATTGGTAAAGTTTTACACATATGTCCAATGGAAAAGCCACTAGTGATTCACCAGTAAAGCCCATCAAGTCTGATAAATGACAGTGGTTGTAGATGCTTATGCTTATTTTTGCATTCAGTTATTGATATATTTGCTTTAAAACGTACTTTTTTCAGTTTTCTTTGTTTTTTAACATAATAATCTTCAACTTTAATCTGAGCTTTCATGAACGTCTATATGATCAGTAAATTAAATACAAGGAAGTACATGATTTTCACTGAAAAACGCAAAATGCAGAGGATGATATTGTAATAATTTGTGATAAATCATTTAAGAAAGGTTAAATTTAGAAGAAACTTCATTTGGGAACTGACACAAAAGTAGCACTGGCTGTTTATGGGTTAACACATAAAATAGATCTCTGTTTTTTTTTTGACATTTAGTAAATATTGGTAAAGTTTTACACATATGTCCAATGGAAAAGCCACTAGTGATTCACCAGTAAAGCCCATCAAGTCTGATAAATGACAGTGGTTGTCGATGCTTATTTTTGCATTCAGTTATTGATATCTTTGCTTTAAAATGTCACTTTTTTCAGTTTTCTTTGTTTTTTAACATAATAACTTTCAACTTTAATCTGAGGTTTCATGAACGTTTACATGATCAGCAAATTAAATACAAGAAAATACATGATTTTCACTGAAAAAACACAAAATACAGAGGATGATATTATAATAACTTCTGATAAATCATTTAAGAAAGGTTAAATTTAGAAGAAACTTCATTTGGGAACTGACACAAAAGTAGCACTGGCGGTTTATGGGTTAACACATAAAACAGATCTGTTTTTTTGACATTTAGTAAATATTGGTAAAATTTTACGCATATGTCCAACAGAAACGTGACTTATGATGCATGTAAAAAAAGAAAGGTGAACTTGCACAAATGCTGCACAAACAGAGAATCATTTTCATTTTCTGAAGCATGTTCTTCGCACCGGCCCCCTGGACTGTCCTTCCGAGTCTAATGGCGACATTCAACATAAAAGCATGAATCATGTCACAATTTGTTGGGACAATAACATCCTCTCCCACCTCCTCGCTCTCCATGAGGGCAAATGAGTCATCACATGAACAGCGAGATGGTCATCAAATATAGGGCATCTGCGTATATGGTCTATACAATACACACAAATGATAACCTATTGAGATCCCACTGAGATTCTCTTGTTTGGCAAATGTTACAAGAATGGTAATTTACCCTCAAATGAGATGTTTAAAGGGGGGATCACGGCCTGGAGGATATTTAAATCAACAGCTTTGACCTGTCTTTCTTTGACAGTCGCCCAGAAGAAATGAGACATCTCCCTCCGAGTGACGAAGTTCTGTAATTCATCACAATAATGGGCTATGATTCATGCATTTCAGAGAGAAGCACCAAATTGGCATAAGTGACAATGGAGACACTGTCCCTGGAGTGTACACATTGTCCAGACAGACGGATTTGTGTGAGAATGGACATTAATAAGCTTATTTCATTCAGCGGATCTTCCATCCACAGCTCAGTTTTTATGCCTTCGTGCGTACTTTTTGGGAACTGGGCAGAACCGAGTGTAAAGTTGACTGACTTCAATTTTCTTTTGATAAATACTGTACAGTTAATGACCTCAGATGTTGTGTGTTTATTCAAGTGTGTTTGTATCTAAGTGTGTGTCCGCCCATGGATTTATGACATTACGCAGGGAGTCTAACGCACTTGGCAGATTCTCTTTTAGAAAAATATTCCACAAAACAGCAGTCTGCCCGGTTGATTAACTGGAGGTGAATGTAGTATCTTGCTCTCTGAACTTCACATCTAAACTTTAACATCCTACATTCTTCAGATAATATGCGCCAAACCCGTGATGTTTCAATTCTCACTTCTTTTTTTTCTCCCTCCCCACTCTTTGATAGCTTTCCCCTTTCTTCCAGTTCTCGGTGACTCTCCGTCTCCATCACCTCGACACATCAGTTTCTTTTTTGGCTGAGTCACATTTCCCCTCCTCAAGTCAACTTTTTGATGAGGTCCAGTTTTTGGTGGGAGATTCTGGACCCAGCTGTCGCCCTTTATTTTTCCCTAGATAGACCATCAATTGTCAGGGGTAAAATTAGTGGAAAAAAGAAAAGTATTCCAGCCAGAAGAGACCTTTTGATACAAAAAAAATCTAAAATATAACTGCAAGATTAAGTTACAGACTTCAGAAAAGGCTTTTCTTTGCAGGCTTCTGAAGTAATTTGCCCAGAAATTACTAAGATTTTCCAGATGCTTAATGGTGTTGATGTAATTTGGCACAGACGATATCCCAATCACACCTTGTGCAGATTTTAGACAGTGCACAAACAAGCAACTAAAAATGCAATGGTGAAATTTGTCAGCAGTAAAAATGTTACATAAAATTATATTATAAAGATTTACCAGAACACCATAGTGCACAGGTGTCAAACATGCGGCCCAGGGGCCAAATCTGGCCCGCTAAAAGTTCCTTTATGGCCCGCGGGATGAAAATGAAAAAATTAACCTGAACAGTCAAGGTTGTCAAAATCGTTTTGGTTCAGGTTCCACATACAGACCAATGTGATCTGCAGTAAAAATAATAACAACACACTAACCCATAAATAATGACAACTACAAATTTTCTTTGTGAAAAATTATGTGGAAAAATCAAAGTGAAAAAAATAGTATTACACTGTGAAAGTATTTACATTTACAAAACTATTCTTTCACAATAAAATGCAAATAAATACATAAATTAAAACAAAGATGAACAATCCAAAATGTGCAATTTTAACAATATTCTGCCTGTTACTAAACATTTTGTGCATTTATGGATCCACTGTGATCTGTAGTTGTGTTAATAATAAGAGATGTAATATTGTAGAAATTGTTCAAATTTTAGTTCCAAACTCCAAAATTTTAACAATATTCTGCCTGTTACCAAATGTTTCTGTAACATTGTGTGTAATGTACATGTATAAATAATAAGTCGAGGCATAATATTGTTCAAATTGCACTAATTTTTCAAATGAAATTTCTGTTTTTTCAGGTTATTCACATCTTTTTTGTAAAATGTAAATATTTTCATAATTTAATTGGGGTTTTTTTTGTACTAAAACAAAAAGAAAAACTTGGATTTGTCATTATTTATAGGTTATGAAGTCATTATTTTACTGGTCTGGCCTGCTTGAGATCAAATTGGGCTACATATGGCCCCTGAACTAAAATGAGTTTGACACCCCTACCATAGTGGGAAACATGCCATGGATCCCCCACTGTAACTGGATTTGAAATGCCATTTTTAATTCCGTGTTCAGATATGCGTTTTGGGGGGGATATCTGCATGCAGACGGACATGCAAAAGTGTGTGAAATGTCTTATTTATGGATGTAATATGTTGTTACGCCCTGGCCTAGGGGTTTACCAGGGCGAACATAATGTGCTTACTTATTCCCCTCCCAGCTCCCAAGCACACAAGTCAGTCACAAACTAAGATTCACAATATTTATTATTACTACTTTTGTTTTAAACAACTAAGGAAGGGTTAGGGGAGGGAGCGGCTAAAACAACAAACAAAATATCTTCTTTACAGTTTAAACTAAATTACCTACTCAAAATAAATGCACGAAATAAAATACAGCAAACTTGCCTAAACTTCCTAACCAAAAACAGGAGAAAACGAGAAAACAAAAGAGCCGACCTCCCCTACCAGAAAAAGGTTCAATTTAACAAAAACTATTTACAAATACAAACAATCGAATTTTTCAGGAGCACACGAAGACTGACAGTCACACACGCGAACACAGGGTTGAGAGCTGGTAGGAGGCAAGAGAGAGCGGGGATGGAAGCTCCAGAGCCAATTTAAAAGGGGCCAGGCAATCACCTTCCACCAATCAGCAACCTGCAAACAAACAGACACAAAAGGGGCACAGCACACCTACAGGACGGGGGGAGAACACACACACACACACTAAACAGAAAACATATATACATATACCGATAAATGGACAAATTATGACCCATGGTCATAACAACGTACGCCAGGTGGCATCACCACCACCAAGACCAAGTGCCTGCTTAGAACCTTTCTACCTCTCTTCCTGCCATTGGTGCATCAGTAATTTGCTGAAGGTAGTTAAAGGGGTCATATTTAGCTAAACCCACTTTTATTAGTCTTTGTTTCATTTATTTGTGTATTTGGACCCTAATAGTTCATACAGTTTGAATTTGAACTCTCCAGGTGCTGCAAAAAGCTATCTTTATATTATTCCGGCAAAAATCAAGTGGATTTCTACAACCTGTTTCAATTCCTGCTTAATTTGTTACATTTTAGAACTAGTTACATCACAACATTTGCACATATAAGGTCAAGACTTCTGACAAACACTTCTCCGAGCACACCGTTATCTTCTACAACATTGATTCACCAGTAAAAGACATGGAGTTGGATCAGTGACAGTGGATGGAGACAGTGGGTTTATGTTCAGTTAATGATATGCTTTGGTGAAAATTCACTTTTTCTCATGTTTTCTCTATTTTTCATTGAATAACCATCAAATGTAATCTCAGCATTATGATTAAAGTACATGATTAGTAAATTAAATATCGGAAAATACCTGATTTGCACACAAAAAATGCAAAGAAAAGTGCAGAAAAATTCATTTGGGAACTGTCACAAAAGTAGCACTGGGTCTTTATGTTTGTCACCTTAGACAAGAACTATCTGTCGAAATTTTATTATGGATACACATAATAACAACAAACATTTTGATGTTTAGATATGTATTTATTACATTTCAAATACAGAATACACACAGGTATTCAAAAAAAATAAAATAAAATAAAATAATAATAATAAAATAAATAAATAAATAAAAAAATCAAACACAACCTACTTAACCCTCCCAAACCCCTTGCTGTCACCAGATCTATATGCATATACAATATGGCACTGTAAATATGAATAAAGTCACATATCAAGGTGTTACATACAAATACATCTTGACTTGTTAAGGGCCTTGTACATGCGTCATAGGATTGTCAAAGAAGATTAAAAAAGTTTTCCACACTTTATGAAACTTCTGTTCAGATCCACGTAATGTATATCGGATTTTTTCGAGTTTAAGGTTGGAGATCACCTCTCTGACCCAGTGTCCAACAGAGGGTGGGGCAGGTTCCTTCCACCTTGTAAGAATAAGGCGGCGTGCCAAAATAGCAACAAACATTTTGAATCTTGAAAAGTAAAAAATGGAGACTTAAGTTAAGGCAGGATAGTGGGAAATGTGGTGTGAATATGGACAGAGACAGATGAAGACGGTGGTAATGATCTTAAATGTTTGGACAATATCAGCTGCCTGATGTTTTCACTTTCTCATGTGGACTTATAAAAACATGTCTGTGAACTGCAGCAAACTGCTTTTTTTTCCCCCCAAAACTATGCACATCTGTTTTTAGACATATTTGCTGCATAAATTAAGAACATTGCACTGAAGTCCAGCATTAACACCAGTAACCTTTATACATGCCTGACTGCACTTTTAGTCCTTCGAGTCAGATAATATCTTTTGGAGCATGATTTTGTCTTTTTATCCCATTATTTTATACATTACATTTCCACTTGTTTTATCTTACTTTTTTGAAGCACTTCGTAGCTTGTTTTAAAGCATCAGTGGTAATTTTGCAGCAGCTCCCAAATGATTTTTTTCCCTAGATTTAACCTTTCTTAAATGATTTATTACCATTTATAACACTGTTATCCTCTATGATTTGCATTTTTTTCAGTGAAAATCATATATTTTCCTATATTTAATTCACTGATCATGTAGATGTTCGTTAAAACACCAGAGTAAAGTTGAGGGTTATTCTATCAAAAACAGAAAAAACAGCAGAAAAAGTGACTTTTTCAGTCAAATCTATCATTAATTGAACTTAACCCAGTGTCTCCATCCACTACAATTGATTAAACTTCATGGGTTTTACTGGTGAACCAATGTTGTAGAAGATGACAGCGTTTCCATGTTCACTACGGAGCATCTAAATCTCCAAATGGGTCATATCTGATGACCATGAAAAGATGACAAACTGTATTTTACACCAATTATTTGCATGAATTGATAGAATTAGTGCATCAACAGGTATTAAACATTTTATATCAGTAGATGATTTTGGTCGCTGGTGGCTGTTAATATTCAGTGGCTTCTGATGGTGAAATAAAGTTTGCGTCCAAGTAAATAACTCCTCCCCCTCCCCCACAGTGGCCACAAAATAAATAAATGAATACATTAAAAAATAAATAAAAAAATAAAAGAAGACGACGAAGGATTCTCTCATTACAGCCAGTGTTTATTTTATCTGTTCTAAGTCTATTAGCTAAGATGACATTAAAACTAGTTAATTGTAGTAGGTGATGGTAATGCACCTTGAACACAGGGTATCACTTATAATAATAAAATGGAATAAAAAGGAAAAAAAGGACATCCACTTTGAGCTACTGTGGAAAACACAATATTGTGGACTCTGAATTTGACCTGCTCCTGTTTTGTAGAAATGCATGCTGATTCCAAGGTAATGAAAACACAATAGTCATTTTTGTCTGATTATACACTAATGAAAACATAGTTATGAATATTATATTCCATTTCTGCAGATCCTCCCATATCCCTCTAGATTTTTGAAGGTTCTTATAAAAATATTGTGAAATATTATGAGTAATATTTGTATTAATGTTATTCCATAAAATGTCCTTTGGTACTAGTTAGTACTTTATCCAGTTGTCATTAAAAAGCACAAGTATTAAACTCATCAGTCTTTATCTTTCATCCATGTAGTGACTCATTGAATGTGAGTCAGCGGGTTCAGCCGACTGTGGTTTTTTTGTGCGTGTTGCATTACATAAAGCATACAACACATTATAAAAAAAAAAAAATCCATTAATTTCTATATGCGCAGTATGCATGCATTATTAATTAGTATTAAAAAAAGGTTGGTGATTTTTATCGCAGTCTTTGTTAGACGGTTCCAGGCTTTATACCTGACTAGTATCCTGAATGTATTTAATAAAATAAATCAATATAATCATGTATATCACAGTGACTCATTCACAGGCACACACTGAGTGACTCATCTATCACTCTGTATCAGTTACTCCACTTTCCCCCCTCTCTCTCCTCCTCCTCTTTATTACATTACAGAGCATGCCCAGTCACAGTGTGACTCAACCTGCACAGAGATGCTACTGCTGTTACCAGACACCGACACAAGGTCAACGCTGCATTTCATCTAAACACTAATGCAATGTGCAGTTGTCAGTGTCTGGTTAGAAAAATTATAAGCAATTTATCTTGAGCTCATGAAATCTTTTGACCAGAGGTGTCAAAAGTATTCCCATTCATTCCTCAGGTAGAAGTATAGGTACTAGGGTTTAAAAAGATTCTGTAACATCTGGGATCATGGAAGGAAAATTTCCGCTTGTAACCGAACAAGAGCATATCAGCTGAAAATCCTGCACAGAGCACATGTTGCTCACAAATATAAAAAGGATGTCTCTCCAGTTTGTCTGAAATGTTGGACAGAATTTGGTGATCTCACTCACTGTCTCTGGTCCGGTGTTAAAATACAAAAATATTGGAATGATGTATTATTTGAAATACAAAAAGTTCTCAAAATGGAGCTTGAACTGGACTCGGTTTCTCTGCTTTTGGGCCTTCCTAGTGTCCGTGTACCTGATGTATTTCACAAAAAACTGTATAATGTTATGGCATTCTGAGCTAGAAAAAATATTCTACAGCACTGGATTTAAAATAAAACCCCCTCAGTTGTGAGGTGCATAGGATATTAATGGAATTCATACCCCTGGACTTTCTGACCTGTCTCATGCACCACAAGACCAATGCCTTTGAAAGAATATGGAAACCATTCATGGACTATATTAATATGAACATATCTGCTATAATGACAAGAGCATTCATATACAGACAATTTTCTTTCTATCCAGCTTCCATTGTATTGTATTATATGTATTGTATACTGTACTGTGCCTTTTATATATAGCCTAGAAAGTATATGTACGTGTATCTGTATAATTATATTTATTTATTTTACGACCACTCTCAGCCTGTGTTTTGTTTTATTATTTTGTTTTATGTGTGTGGTTAAAAAAGAAAAAAAAACAATAAACACATTAAAAAAAAAAAGAGTTCTGTAGAAATTCAAGTATCAACTCAAGCTTTTTACTCAAGTAAAAGTGAAAAAGTACTGGTTTCAAAACTAATTAAAGTATAAAAGTAAATGTCAGGGGAAAAAAATGCCATTAGGACAAAATCTTAGGCGGCACCACAGGGGCCTGTAGTGCTCTACCCCACCCCTCAAAAAGCGTTTTAAAATATTATATTAAAATATTAATATTGAACCATTTTGAATTTTTGCACTAGTCTACCTGATTCAGCTGCATATATGAACATTGAAAATTAATGCATTTCAGTCTAATGCAAATGTATTAAAGAGCCATATATGTGTCCTACTGAGCATTAACATGTGTTTCATGGTGAGTAGTTAAATATAAGTATTGGAATGGTGCAAAAAATCAGGTGTGATGGATCGAGTACAAACCAATAGGGTGTCGGTATGGTATACAGTATGTTTATACTTCTCAACCAACTACAAATTCACTCTATCTGGATGGTGCTATTTATCTGGATAGATGATTTTTTTTTATTTTTTTTAAATTTGAACGATGACAAACCGAAATGAAATAGGAGTAACAAGGCTATTTTTAAAATGGAAGGAGTAGAAAGTACAGATAATTGTGTGAAAATGTAAAGAGTCGGAGTAAAAAGTTGGCTGAAAAATAATTACTCTAGTAAAGTATAGATAACCAAAATTTCTATTTCAGTAAGGTGATGATGTATTTTTACTTTGTTACTTGACACCTCTGCCTTTGACACTTAGAAAAGCAGTTTATATTAAAAACACAAAGCGATCTGTCTAAAACTTTTGACTTTTTTCAGCAACGTTTTGCATTTTACATGTATGAAAGTAAAACAGAAAAACACATCTATGCATATGCTTCATCATTTGAGGAGAACTGGATGTTCACAGCTCAAAGAGGCTTTTAAAAGTGGTTAAAATAGCTCTTAATTGGCATAACTTTGTAATAAAGAGTCTAGGCCAAACATCGTTACAAGTAGATTAACCAACCACAGATGTTGAGAACCAGAGCTGGAGCCAACATAAACTGTATAGAAATGGTGAGAGAGAACATTGTGACACAAGGCAAAAACATTGTCATCATTTGAGGTCCTCATTTCCTTTCTGTGCTGGAAATATAAACTCAAACTACCCATAACATTTTGTAACTCATACAACATCTGTTTGTTCTCATTCATTCAAATGCAGCATAAATAATGTATTTCAGATTAAGCTGCTATTCAGCCCAACATGCAACTCCCAATCACAAACAGATGCACGAGATATTGATATGAAGATCATTTACATTCAGAGGAATGCTGCATGCATAAAAGCCTTTGATTGATGGATCTGCAACAAAATAATGCACAATATACCATACTTTACACTGCACAAAAATCTGCAGACCTGTGGATCAGTTTCCAGGTGTTTCCAGGCGGTTTCCACGGTGTGTTATTATGATTAATAAGCATGTCCGTTTCCATGCAAGGATATGACAGATATGTTCACCTTAAAATCATCCATCTTATTGAAGATTCTGCAAATATTTCCTCTTCTCATCTTCATCTTCTTTCAGTTCTTTTTGCACAGACATGATTGAATGAATGATTATCTGAAATTCTCACACTGCATCTGACAACTTGCAAGACAAATGAGGTGTTTTCCAACTTCTCAGGTTATCAAGCAGCCACTTGAACTACATCCTTTCTTTTTCCTGTTCTTTTTTTTTTCCACTTGTGAACAAAGCTGTCATCCGCTCAGACTTCAAGCAGGTGTTTTTTTTTCTTTTATCCCAAGCGTTTCTACCCAGAGGACCACAGCTGAAGTGATGTGCTTTGAGTTGTTGTGAAATGTATGGGCGTGAATGACAAACTGAAGGAACGGAGCCATTTTTGAGATACATGAACTGGTGAATTTGGCAGCAACAATTACACCAATCAGGCCAGAAGATTGAAACCAATGATTGTGTCCATGCAGTTCTTTTGTTAGAGGTAAATAACCCTCTGAAACGCCTTTGGTTGCTAATTGAACATAAGTCATATCTCCAGAGAGGTTGAGCTGGTTATGTCATTGAGATTTACGTAGAGCTGAGGTCAGATGATTACAAACATGTTGGCTGTATTTTTCACTATTTGGAATGTTTCATTTCAAAATTTATTCCTTCTTGTTAGTTTGGTTAAAATATTTATTTTGATGATTTCAGCTTTCTGCTTTTACTTATTCAAAGTTTCAGTTTCACAGTCATATACCTGCATTACATCTGCAAATGGACGTCCATCAGTCCTGGTGCATCTACAGTCTGTCCATGGGAGTGGATCTGTCCTTCACTGTGGTTCTCCCCTGAGGTTTCTCTTTTCCCACTGGGTTTTTGGAGTTTTCTTTGTCGAGAAGGAGGGTCTAAGGATGGGGGATGCCCGGGACATTAATCCATTTCCTTCGTCTACTGTTTGTTTGACTGTTGTTTGTTTTCATATCCAACTAATTGTGTAAAGCCCTGTGTGGCAACCTTGTTGTGATATAGGGCTCTACAAATAAAACTGAATTGAATTTTCAGGCACATAGGCATGAAATTGTGTAGAAAGTAGACATGGAGGGACTCCCACAGAAAAATGTATATCGGCGGGACTGGTTTAAAAGCAAAAGTCAGAAGTTTGATTTAAAAAAAAAAAGAGCAACTTTAATTTTACAAATGAGCTCTATGACAGATCTGACCTTTTGTTTCTCAACCTGTAGGGTGAGTGCCCAAGGATGGATGCAAAGGCTTGCCGGGGGGAGGGGGGGGGGGGGGGGGGGGGGGGCATGGGATCCCTCCTGGATGTTTTTCTTTTTTCTTCAGGTTAGAACATGAAACAAGTGAACTAATGTTTTAGCGTTGGAGCACCCAGGACTTATTTTAGGGATCTACAACAAACAAATCTACTGCCATGGTGATCTGTCACTAGACTAGACACAGAGTTTAGGTTTGGAGAATGGACAAGGACTGGACTGGAAAAGAAAAATGTGCAATGTTTCTGTTTTTGCAAGAGTGTGTAGAGTTTGTGCTTTAATGTTCTGAGATGTACAATGTAAATGGGCTCTTTGCAGCCACTGATATTGTTTAAATGTTTATCTTTGTTACAAAACTTTGGTGTTCTAAAAAAAAAATACAGCGCTAAGATAATTGCACATTTACTATTTTTATTTGGAACTATGTTGTCTCAGGGAGCAGTCTTATTGAGATTATTTGTGTTATTCAAGCATTCTAAGTTATTTTTCATTTGTGCAACAAATTATTCAAGGAAAAGCAAAAAGCATTGTTACAGTATTGATGTTTCTTTCACTAAAAGTTATAATTGCACCACTTTTACAATGTTGTTGGGGTTGAGGGGGGTCTGGAGATATTTTTGTCCTCCAAAGGGAAGCCCAAGAGAAAAAGATTAAGAACTACTGTCTTTAAGAAGAATGTTTTCTGGTCAGGGGACACAACAATACAACTACTTCACTATAGTGGTCTGCTATGTATGTGGAGGAAGAAAGGCCAGGATGTAAATGAGCCATGAAACACAGAGATGACAGCATGTGTTTGGTTGTTTTGATAGAAGATGAAATAGTTCATTTCACAAATTTAAGAGCATGATGATACAGAGAATTGTATGGATATTCTTCCTCTTGTGTTTACTTTCTGTTACCGTCTCTTAAGTTAACAGGTCGGGTTTTGACCCATGTTTTAAATCAGCTGTAAAATACACTGAAAATAATTATCTATCATCCAATTTGTTTCTCATCTCTTGGTTACTTTGTTAGGCTTCCTTATCCATGAAAATATTGGTTTTAATATTTTTGGTATGGGCCTCTGGGTTTTTTTTTTTTCAGTATACCCCTCAACGTTCACTCTTTGCTTGTTTTGTTTTTGTGCAGGTATACCGGATAACAAGGCAATTTGAGAATCCCCAAAAGCTCACGTGATTGGAAAGGAGCTGCCTGTCAGTGTGTTGGATGTCAGTGCACTTATGATTTCAGTTTTGGCTTTAATTATTGCATTATAATCTTATTTTTAAAGCTGGGCTGAAACCAACCCTAACAACACAAAGGTCATAATTTCAACCAGAGCATTTCATGATTTAGTGGAAAAAATGTTTTTTGTATTATTTGGTTGAAATAGAGGTTCCTGACAAAGTCAAAAAGCCTTGATGGAATACACAAATTTTATGCAGTTCATTTATGCGTGTAAAACCTAAACTGGGTCGGTGTAGACCCTAACACAAGAGGAAGGATATACACTCATCAGCCACTTTATCAGGTACACCTTGCTAGCACTAAGCGTACCTAATAAAGTGGCCAGTGAGCATATATGCTGGTGTTCTAACCCATCAGTATCAAAGGTTTTACATTGTTGTAAGCAGTGGTTATCTGAGTTATCGTTGCCTCTATTTGATCTCAGACCAGTCTGGACATTCCCCTCTGACTTCTGGCTCTGTCAAGGCATTTTCTTTCCGAAAACTGCCACTCACTGAATATTTTCTCTTTCATGAACCGTACTCTATAAACCGTAGACATGGTTGTTTGTGAAATATCCCAATAGATCAGCGGTTTCTGAAACTCTCAGCCTGTCTGGCAACAACAACCATCCTTTCTTTTTCTGAAGGCACCAACTAGGAGGCAAACGCTTGGATGCAAATGGGTTTTCGAGCAGAATAATGACAAACATACATACTATAACAACATGGCTCGAAGCCATCAATACAAACATTTTCAAGCAACCATCATGAAGTCTGACCTTAATCCTTGAGAACATACGAGGCCCACAAACGAGGCTCCATTGCACAAGTTCTGCTTAGAGAATCGGGCCAAAAGTCCTGCAGAGTGTTATGTTAAGCTTGGAGAAGGCGACCCAAGTGTTTGATGAAGTTACACAACATGAAGGCAATGCCACCAGTGGATGTAAACTTTTGAACCACTGAGAACATTACTAAATAAATAAAAACTGAAAATAGAAAATCCTCTGTGGCATCAGTCTGTTATTTCTCATCATTAAAATAAAGCACTTGGACTGATTGATCAAACAGAAAGAAAATACATGTTGACATGAAATGTTTTGAGTTTGAATGCATCTCGCCAAAGGGCTTGTAAACGTCTATTAAATAGTAATGAATGACTGTTTCCCCACAGGCACACACAAGCAACTAGAGCTGTAACTAAGGATTATTTTTTATTGTTTAGTAAATTCTTCATTATTTTTCCAATTAACAAATTTGTCACTTTATTTATAAGTGTAAGAAAGTTGTTAAAATAAAAAAGATGACTTGTACAGTAACAACTCAAATGTGTTGGCTTTGCTTTCAGAAGAGCAAAGAGTACATTTTTGAAGCTGAATTCAGATAAAAAAAAAAAAAAAAAAAACTTTTTCCACTTAAAATATTATTCAAACCTATTAAGTAGTTGGTGATAAATAGAATAGTCAATAATTTAGTAATTACATTGCAGGTTACACATGAAACTGGACAACTGTGACAAAGTAATGAAAAGTCATGAGTAGAACTTGTAAGAAGTTAAAAGATTTTTGCTTTAAAGAAGTGATATTTTGCTTTTTTTAAATAGAATTATGCATTTTAAAACATTTCCCTGTGGTCTACATAAACTGTAAATGCTATGCTTGGGTCTGAATTCTTCATTAATTCAACTCCACAGGTCCATCTTCAACCCTATTTCTGAGTAATGACACCAGAAAGGTCGTTTTGAGCACTGGCCCTTTAAATGTACATGAGCCACTTCAGGCCCCGCCCCCTTCAGGTTGTTGACCGTGTTTTCTGTCCAGTTCAGCCACTTGTGTTTGTTAATACAACCAACAACTGAACATTTTAGGTAATTGGTCCAAAGTTTGGTATATTCAGAGAAATGCTGGTAAGAAGTCTTGACCTTATACGTGCAAATGTTGTGATGTAACTAGTTATAGATGCAACAAATTAAGCAGGAATTAAAACGGCTTGTAGAAATCTGTTCGATTTTTGCCGGAATGAATATAAAGATATCTTTGCAGCACCTGGAGGGTTCAAATTCAACCTTTTTGAACTATTAGCATCCCCAAATACACAAATAAATCTACCAAAAACTAATAAAAGTGGGTTTAGCAAAATATGATCCTTTTAAATATAATGCAGAAGTCTGGAAAGACACATGAAATACCTGAATAACAAATTTAATTACGTAATCTGTAATTAAATTAACACCAACAACAAATAACACACATTAATAATAACATCTGATGGTGAAAAACGACTCCTTTAAGAACAGAACGGAGCATGAAAAGTCCATGGTGAAGGTCTGTTCCACTGAATTTATGTAGAAAACCACAGGTGGTCTAATAATTATTTCCAAAACTGCATGTTTGTCTCCATGAGCGTCTAAACTTGGTCACCAAAAGGAGATAATTTTGTTTCTTTTCCCCTTAAAACACAATCAGTCATTCTAACAGTCATGGAGGAGTCGTCAACATGGAAAATCTCCCATCACCTACACCCCCTTCACAATCACTAGCCCCACCACCACAACACACCCATTTTATCTTCCTTCCCTGTCTTTGGAGATAAGTTCAAATCATGAGTGCAATCCGATCTGCCACGCCAGCACTTAATGAATCCTGACAGATTCAAGCAGTCAGAGCATACTCACATATATCAGATGTAACTAGGAAAAACAAACTGGAAGTCTTATAATAAATAAACTTAAAACAACTTCACCTTTGAAAACACACATCCGGCCAGCTCTTTAGAAAGATAAAGTGATAAATGAAGTGAAAGATGAGGAATGTCAACGAAAAATTTAAAAAATAAAAACACATGAAAGAGAAAGAGGCACCTGTCTCATGTCTTTTAGTCCATACTGCCCTCTAGTGTAAAGAACACGTCTCATATTCCAGTCATGACTTATACATTTGGCCACAATACTCCCACTTCAAAAGGCAGAACATGTAGTCTTACTAAGTTCTCATAAAATCTGCATGGATAACTTAAAAAAAGGCTGCTGTGAGTCAACACAAATAACTGTACCTGTGAACTTTAATACATGAGGCAGAATATGTCTAATCCCGCCCACCCCCCCCTCCACATGAAGATCAGTTTACTATCCAAACCTTCATGACTACTAGGGGTCCTCAAGAGTTAAGTGGTCTGATAGCTTAAGCTGCTAACCAGAGGAAGGAAAGTGTCTTTGTACAAGCAGGTTAGACCACAAAGAACAGCCAACACACTCATGCGAGTAATATGACGCCCCCCCAGGTCATAAGACAACCCCCACCTTTGGGTGCCCTACACGAGTATAAGACACACTTATTATTAGTCTTTGTCCCTTTGACCAGAGTAGCATGGTTTTAATGTGGGGTGGAACACAGTGGCTAAAGGCTTTCCAGTGAAATCTAAATTAATCATAAATCATATTTGGGATTTAAAATGGAAGTCTATTTTTTACAACTTTATTAGTAGCGTTTTGTAGGATTAACCCCTTTTTATGCCATAAAGGCCTCCTTTTATACACTACCTTGTATCTATTTTCTTGAAAATCATAATAAAGTCTTATAGTTGAAGATTAAATCTAATTTTACTGATGTATCCTAGGTCTGCTTCCATTATATTTGGTGGTCTACGTTTGTTGGAGTGACTTGAATAATTACAGTCCCCTGTCCCAGGATCTGTTATCTTTACAGGTTCCAGAAGTCAGAACAGAACTGGAAAAGAAAGCTTTTAAATATTCTGCTCCCACTGCCCGGAACAACCTACAGAAGGACATTAAACTGAAGGAACTGATCTTTTAATACATTCTAAAGTCATTTTAAATCAATGGGAAAAAGGACAAATGTGGGTGTAGATGTTTTTCTAATTGATTGAATTGGGTTCGGCTCTGAGATGCTTTTAAGGAGAATTGTTGTTATACTTTTAGTATCTTTTTAAAAAATAATGGTGATGTTTTATATGTATGTTCTTATCAGTTTTAAGTTTGTTTTTTGTACTGACTTTCAATGTGTTTTATGTATATTTTTAGTGTGGATGTATGGCTGCGATCTCCATTTTGTGTAACTTCTGCTGCTGTTGTCTTGGCCAGGATACTCTTGAAAAACAGATTTTTAATCTCAATGAGCTTTTTTCTTGGTTAAATAAAGGTTATAATAATAATAATCATTATAATAATAATTTTATGATTGTGCAGTCTTAAAACTGACTAAACCAACAAATTCCCAGACGATGAAATCAACAAGCTGTTATTAAGTTATCCAAAAACTTTACTTTCCAAAAAACATACAGACAAAAAGCAAGAAAATTAAATCAATTTTCCATAAAAGAATTAAAAAAAAAAAAAAAAAAACCCTTTGGTCCTTGTAAATCTCCGGCGTATTTTCAGCAGCACTGCCCAACAGGCTTTATTGGGAAAAGACATCCAGTCCTGACCGACATCAAAACACAGTCCTTTTTACCATCACCAGAAGGAATCTACATTCCTTCTCCAAAATTCAGGATTAGGAAAAGAGAATAAGGATTCTGCATTCCTCCCACTACATACGGCCCATTTAAGGACATGAAAGGGAATCAGTCGCTCTTCTCTCGGTTCTCTCTGCGAGCCTTTCGTTTTAGTTGGAGTGTCTTCAGCTCAGTCATCGTGGAAAAGGTCCTGTGCACCCACACCATCTGTAATAAGATAAGATAAGACTTTATTTATCCCACCGTGGGGAATTTTCACAGTTAACGGCAGCAAAAATACAACAAGCAAGTGCAGAGAAAAAGACAGAGAGAAAAATAAACATCACAAATGCATCAACATGTGGAGAATTTGTTCTTTATCACTGTTGAAAAGAAGTTACGGTCCACTTTTTGCTTCACAAAGATTTTTATGATAACTCTGGATGTAAATGTTGTAACCTGTATCATGACAACCTTCTGCCACTGATGAGGGCATTTTGACCACATCCTAACCTCAGTCACTCTGAATCAGACCAATTGCTAAAATGTTTTTTATATTCATCTTTTCTAGTCAAATTGTTCCTCTGAATCATTCTATTGCTTCTGACATTAATACTTTCACTTCCAAATCTAATCTTTTTCAGTTATCAAATTACAACTCTGTCTAGAAATGGTTGTGGCACGACATTGTGTTCTTTTAAAAATGTTATGTGGAACAGGAACTTAAATCAAAGTTGAACTCAGCATAACATTTTGCTTCAAAACAAATGACGTCTGCTTCCGTGAACACCATTACCATCCATTCCATCCATGAAACAACAAAACCACAAGAAAGTCATTATAACCCATTTTTGGAACTTCTGAAATTACTACCAAAGCCAAATTACCGTGGAACCTGTTTGTCACTTCACTTGAGAAAGTGAAGATCTAATAGTGATACTTACCACAATGATGACTGTGTTTAGCAGAAGAGGAATCGAGTAGACCAAAGAAATAAACATGCCCTTGGAATCAAAGTATTGGAAATTTGAAAAAGACCTGCAACAAAACGAAAAGAACATTCATACTTACAGTGTGGTGTTTAAAGCTTGAGGTTAATTCAACATTTAGTCCAACACTGCCTTACCTCCAGTTCATGGCAGCCAGTTCATTTAGATATTCAGCCCCATACACCAAGACAACTGTGGAGAGACATAATGTCAACGTAATGTTACTAGTTTGTAGTGTTTTTTTTTTTGTTTGTTTTTTAAATATATATGTACATAAATGCATGTATTATACAACAATAGAACGTACAAAAAATACGAATATAAGAAAATAGTTTACAGTGTTTGGCACAAGTCTGATTTGCTTCATACATGAATTACCAATCATATTAGCAAGGGATGCTAAATAAATAAATAATAAATAAATAAAGTTAAAAACAAAAAGGGAAAAAGTCCAAGCTTCTGATAGGTGAACTGTCATCTCCACGTACCCATGAGCAGGAAGTGACAAATCTGAGCTCTGTAGTATCTGCAGGTCACCACAGTCACACACAAACACACAATATGAAATAACACAAGTCCGATAAGCCACGGCTCCGACCACTGCACCTATGAATGATAAACAACATAAATTATCCTGCTCGAAACAGAACTGTTTACGAACTCCAACCATAGCCTTTCCCTATTAGCATTTACGCTAGCAGTGCGCGCTAACTATATTAATAGGTTACACTCAAACTTACCGACATAAGAAACGTCCATATCGACGTAATTCTTAAATTGCTAAATCCATCGATAGGGATAGAGCTAATATTTTCCGCTTTCTGGTCCGTCATTTTTAAATAAGAAAAACTCCACTGACGTTAGCTTCGTTCGTGTTTTCCTGTTGGAGCACTTTTTGTCGCAGTAGAAATACGTCACAGTCGCGACTTCTCAGTGTTCTAGCATATTAAATCACTGGAATTTATCTTTAAAAAGAAAAGCACAAACACTCTGACAATTTATGAAGAATTCTTTAAAATGGACTGAATTTACTCTCTGATATATATATATATATATATATATATATATATATATATATATATATATATATATATATATATGTGTGTGTGTGTGTGTGTGTATATATATATATATATATATATATATATATATATATATATATATGTGTGTGTGTGTGTGTGTGTGTATATATGTATATGTGTGTGTGTGTATGTATATATATATATATATATATATATATATATATATATATATATATATATATATATATATATATATATATATATATATATGTATTCCTTAGATCTTTATTATTATTATTATTATTATTAGTCTTTTCTTCTTTGTGTCAGTAAGCCTTTGCATTATCTCAGTTTATTTGTTTGGACGATTTTTCCTTTTGACATCTTGACGTTTGCTCAAAATTTCTCAGTGTTTCGTATACAGATATATTTTCAATAAAGTCGAAAAAAAAGTTGTAAAGATAAATATACAACAAATAGATATATTATAAAAAGATATCTACCTTACATATATTCATCCATTACATGAAACAGTGTTTTTTGACACTTGCATATACTGAAAAAAGACTAAAAAGCTCCTTAGCATTTCAAAATTACACAATAAATCCTTTTCTAGTTTTTGTTTGTAAACCTTTGCATTGAAACCGTCAAAAACACAGTTTTCATATATGCCCTTTTATTCATGTCATTACAACTTACAAGTTGCTCATCATGACTTACAAATCCATAATATATAAACAAACTTGCATCACATCCTCTGAAACACTGAAACCAACTTTAAAATTCACATTTCAGCTTGTGCTCCAAAGTACAAATCTTCTTGCACTTTTTCTTCACATTACATGTCCATTACATGACCACTTCCAGTTATCAGTCCATCCTACCCTTTAGCAGTGCCTGTACAATTCATAGTCCAGTCTCATGAGATGATCAGTCTTAATTCTTCGTAAAATTATTTTTAGTGATTATATCGAGTAGCCTCTGTTTTATTATGCTATTCATGTCCTGCTGTAGGTGTCACATCCTATTTTGGTAAATGCTGATATTTGTCTGAAAGGTACATCATATTTCTAATATTTACAGAACGTCTATGTACACATAACAACTAGGAAAAGTTTTACAACATTATCTTAAACCGTGTATTTTTATGAAAATTTAATTCAAAAGTGTGCACAGTAGTCTAAAATAGAATCAGCCATTAAGAACAAAAAATGTACAAAAATATAACATCAAATACAGCTGTATATGATTCACTTATTACATTTGGTCGACACATCAATATACAGCACATACATTCCAAGATCATCAACTTTATGACGATAAAATAACTTGTTGAGTGTTCATGGAGTTATGAAGACACTGGAGGGAAATGAAGGTACCTAAAAAAAGGGTCTGTCTCTACTTTGGTGGAAATCAGGGACAAAAGTAGCTGCCACCGTGATCGGAGTAGAATAACCGATGGCAAAATTGTACAGACCCAGCATTAGACACTTCCAGGTGGAACGTAGTGCTTTGCCCACATTCTGCAAAACAAACACGGAGCCACACATTAATCATTCACATGGTTTCCACGGTAGAGTAACTTTATAATCTAACAACCCAAAAATGTCTTCGTATTTTTCCTCAAGATTTGAATTATTAGTCATCAATAGAACATACAAAAACCAGAATATAACAAGAATATAAAAACATCAGACATTCCAAGCCATAATAACCATAAATGAATAACACTGGTCAACAACAAATTTATTGTTTAAGTTTTTTGAGCTGATTTAGGATAATTTTGGTGTGCTGAATCCAAAAATCACATTAATTTTGCTCAGTCAGGTCAACTTTCTGAACTATGCTACATATTGGCTTTTTAACATTTTTGCTTACATTTATGGGCATTTTCACATCATATGATACAAAATTCTTTCATATTTCTTGCAATAAATGAGTTCTGAAGATTTTACTTTTGCCAATTTATGATTAATATTTTTTTTAATATTACAGGTGAATGAAATGGCTTCGACTAGAAGATCTTGCAAAAATAAGCCTGACGTATTCTGTTACATCTGCGGTGAATACACCATTGTACCTAACAGGAATCAAGTCACAAGTTTCATAAAGTGTGCTTACCAATCTTATTTTGGTATTAATTATTATATTTTGTGAGAAGATCAAATTTTTCAAAATCAAATTAGCAAAAAAACCTGACCTGATTGAGAAAAACAGATGTCATTTTTGGATTTAGCGGTGCAAAATGGTCCTAATTCAGTTGAAAAAACCTAGACAACTTGCAAAAAACATTTTTTTGTAACCCAGTGTAATAGGAGGACATAAAACAACAAGAATACATAAAATTAAACATATAGAGACAAAATACTTATAAATACCTACTCAAATATGTATAATACATGCATATAAGTTACTCTGCTTACATGACAGAGACACTTGAACATGAAATGTGTCCACGTGTTACCGCTTGATTGGACCCTTAAACATCTTTATTATGAAATAGTCCTTTTACATGAGCAGCAAGTGTAAAAAAAAAACAAAACAAAACAAAAAAAAAACATACATTAGAAATTAAATGAACAGTGTCAAATCTCAGTTGATTTGATTGACAGATTTTTAGAGAAATGTCACTGAATCCTCATTGTTTCAATAATGCCTGTAAGTGCCAGGTAGTATCCCTTTTGTCACATCCAGGGAGGAGTCATGTGAGGGTGGCACCGACAACCTACGTCTGCAAAGTAGTAAAATCAGCTGTTTTCACCTGTTGAATGAATGAACTGAGAGGGGGAAGGGGGAAGGTTCTGCTTTGCTGACTGCCACCAAAAGGGTGTACGGTCATGGATGTTTTTTATGCATTGTGGGATTATTTCACTGTTTGTTTTTTAGATTTAACAAACGTGTGGAATGATATTCATCCAGAGCTCGGTTTTTATTGTTTAGCAGCGTGTTCGGCAGGTACAGATCCTTCCCCCCCCCCCCTCACTTAGCCTCTTGGCGACTACGTCATTGTTTTTATTAAGTCACCCAACAATGCCTACTTTGAATCATTCAAACCATACAAAAATGCAGAAAGATCCCGCTTTAACCCATAAAGACCCAAACAGCCACTGGCAACCAAATCATCTACTGATCTAAAATGTTTAATAATTTCTGAACCACTAAACCTATCAACACATTGAAATAATCAGTGCAAAATGCAGTTTGTCATCTTTTCATAGTTCAGAGGCTCCGTAGTTACCGTGGAAACACCGTCATCTTCGACAACATTCATTCACCAGCAAAACCCATGGAGTTTGACAAATGACATTGGATGGACACACTTGTTTTATGTTCAGATAATATATTTTACTGAAAACGTCACTTTTTCTTCAATTTTCTCTGTTTCTGCGAGAATAACCTTTGAATTCACCCTGAGCTTCAATGAACATCTACATGATCTGTGGATTAAATACAGGAAAATACCTGATTTACACTGAAAAATGCAAAATACAGACAATAATATTACCATAAATGGCGATAAATCATTTAAGAAAGGTTAAATATAGAGCAGTGGTCTCAAACTCATTTTCTTTCAGGGGCCACTTTCAGCCCGATTTGATCTCCAGTGGGCCGGACCAGTAAAATAATAGTATAATAATCTATAAATAATGACAACTCCAATTTTTTGTCTTTGTTTTAGTGAAAAAAACCCTATTAAATTATGAAAATACTTACCTTTATAAATTATTCAAACAAAAAAGATGTGAATAACCTGAAAAACTGAAATTTCTTAAGAAAAATAAGTGCAATTTTAACATTATGCCTCAATTTATCATTTATGCATTATGGATCGGATCTACAAAGACACTAAACACTTAGTAACAGGCAGAAAATAGTTCAAATTGTGTTTAATTTTCTTTAGACATTTCAGGTTGTTTGTATTTGTTCAGCTTATTCACATTTTATTGTTACAGGATAGTTTGTAAATGTAAATATTTTCATAATTTAGTGTTATTTTTTTGCACTAAAACAAACACAAAATTTGAAGTTGTCATTATTTATAGACATAATATAAAAAAAATTTTCCACATCAAACTGAGAAGAAAATATGGAGTCATTATTTTTTGTACGTTTTTATGCTATTATTTTGCTGTAGATCATATTGGTCTGTATGTGGAACCGGAACTTGACAGTGGAATTTTTGCACTTTGAAAATTCAACCCACAGGCCGCATTGGAACCTTTGGTGGGCCGCATTTGGCCCCCGGGCCGCATGTTTGAGACCCCTGATATAGAGAAAAATATATTTGGGAACTACCACAAAAGTAGCACTGGGTTTTTATGGGTTAAACAGCATAGCGTATTCAATCTATGTCCACATGTAACTCACTTATAATAAGAAAGTGATTGAGAAATGACCTTGTCAGTGGTGTTAAGATGATGTTAAACCTATGAGGATGTATATTTATGGTACATGAAACAATAGCCTGCTCTGTAGGGGGACAGGCAGCATGTGTTTGTTCTGTGAGCACTATTGTCTGGACAGGAAAGGACTGTCCTGCTGAAGCGGATACAGGAAGTCAGACACTTTATAAAAATAAGCGAAGAACAATCCCACCTCATCACTGTGGTATGAGAGAGCAACTCTACCTGGCAGTTAAAAACTTTTTATGGTGTTTATTAGGGTGGCTATTTATCGATTTGACAAGCAAAACCATAAAAATACGATAAAAACAACCTGACACTCATTTATGACCTGTTTACCTGAATTTTACAGGATGTATTAAAACCATAACACAGGAATACTGATTAAAGTTTATTACTCTTCAACAAAAACAGGTTAATTTTAAACCATTTGTTATTGCTTGATTGCATATTCCGTAAACCACTTCCTTATCAATACACGTGAGAGGAAGATAAAGAGGTCAAAACACTGGGAAAAAATCTAAATCTTACCAAGTGTGTTTTTCTCATTTCTAGTCAAAATATCTCATCATACTTAAAATAAGACATAATCACCTAAAGAGTAACTTTTCACTGAGATATAAAAAAAAAAATTCTTTTTAGACAACAGATTTTGGAAAATCTTATATCAAGAAATCTTACCAAGATAATTTTCACTTGTTCCATTGGCAGATTTTTTTGGGTTAATTCAAGATTTGGATTTTTTCCAGTGAACAGATTTGGTCCTATATTATGACTGTCTTTTTTTGTGTATTGTTTTTGCAAATAGCAAAGGCCAGTGAGAGGTCGTCAAACAGTAACACAATGGAAGACAAAGAAACAAAACAGCCGGTGCAAATGAATTCAGTTTGATTTATAGATGATTATAAAGGTCTTTTTCCGGTTTAATTTAGTCAATTTGTTTGATTAGATTTATTTTAAAGCCTGCTATTTTTGCAGTTTTTAATGTTATAATTTGATTTGAGTGATGTTGGAAAACTTACCCATTTGTGAGCTGCAAGAAAATATGAGGAGATTAGTTCAGGTTTCCCCTTCATATGACTATTATGCAAAAAAAATATGTATGAGTTCATGCAAATTCATAATTTTTTCAACAGTTAAGTGGTTCAAGCTTCTTATTCCTTCACTGTAACATGTAAATCGTACTCTGTAACCAAACCTGAAGTCATTGTATACATTTCATATCTATATTTGAGTTTGTATGCATATTTAACCCTGTAAAGAGTGAAACATGAAATCATTGATAGAAAATTCCAGTTCTTTGAAACTGGAGCCTTTATTGGTCCTTCTGAACGTTTTTTTTTTTTTTTTCAAATATCAGTTTCCATACATGACTTTCAATTTTGTATCATATTTGATACATTGGGTCTCAATGCTCAGACATTATTTTTGAACAAAAACATAATATAACGCAAACATGTCTAACAAATTGATAATTCCCTTTCAAAATTGTCAAAGTTCTGCCTCCTTCCTCATTAATGACAGCCTTGTAGTGTCACTGGAAAGGCCTCTAGTGAACAAATTCCTACCCCCTGGTGGATTATCTGTGCATTGCATGTATCTAATTGTATACATCGGGTTTTTCAAGAACTGATCGTGTAGAGGGCTTCAAAACTCATGTATCAAATATGATATGTTTGGAGTTACAAGGTTCAGTATTATTTGTGATTTCCACAGCAGCTTTTACAGTCGCAACCAGCTGATAAGAGGATGTTAAAGACCATAATAAACAAGAGTGTTTGGTCAACAATAAACCTACTGCTACTGTTATTTGAGGTCACACTCCGGAGCAGTTTCCTTATCAATCATAAGTTTTGGTTGTAAAATTACTAATGTTAATACTGATTTTAATGCTGACCATAAGTTTTCTGTTCTTGGAATTGCCTGCATCTCCTCACAACTGTTAGTTTGCAAGGCACCTGTGTCCTTCAAAACATGAATGTTTCTCTCAGTCAGCTTCTCAATTCTGCATATTGTAAGTTGCTTTATCTCTAAAGATAGCACAAGGTACAGTTTGATCTTTTAGCCCATAACAGAACATGAGCTCTCTCAGTTCTGGAATTCAACAAAGAGTAACTTTTCAAACTTCCCAGAATGACTCCAAGGTAGGGATGTAACGATATGAAAATTTCATATCACGATTATTGGGACCAAAATTATCACCATTATCATTTTTATCGCGGTATTGTTGAAACTGTGTTCAAAATGTTTAAAAAGTACAAATACACACACTGAAATAATTCAAGCAAGTTGTATTTTGAAAAAAAAAAAAAAAAAACAAACACCACAAGGCTGGCAAACAGTTTTTACCCACAGGCCATCAGGCTTCTTAATGAATCACTTAAACATGCCCCACGCAACACAAGCACATACTGATGCACTGAACACTTTACTGCTGGTTTTAATTGTTTTAATTTTTATAGTTGATTTTATTATTGCTATTGTTTCCCCTATTCTTATTTATTTTTAGTGTGTTGTGTTTTTAGGGAGATGAACAGAATAAGAATTTCATTGCATAGTATAACTACCTGTTTTTGCTGTGCATATGACAATAAAACTCTTGAATCTTGAAAAAAAATATAAATTGTCGGGTTGGAACTGAATAGAATGTTACTTTCTTAGCAGCTCGGACATTTAACGGACACATTTCAACACAACACAGCCAACAAGTTTATAGTAACGTAACTTTAGACCTACCATATCAAATTTAATAGCTTTTGAAGACTTTTTTAAAAAAGATATTAAATGCAGATTTGTAAATTTAAGACTTTATAAGACCTTGTGGGAACCCAGTTTTTGGCAGTGGATAATATCTAAATATGTCCTGACCTGTGTTGTGTTCATTTTCCATTGTTTTTCCTCAGACAAAAAAATTAGATGTGACAACACAGTGCAACTTTAAAGCTATTTATAGAATTTGATCTGTCATTTGTCTAGTTGTGTCAACATGGGGCCTAAAAGTTATTCCAGCTATCCATAATGAGTATTAATGAGTGTAATGAGTAATACATAATAATGTATCATGTAGTATAACATAATAACATAGTATAATGAGTATTAAATACATCAGCGCTAACATAACACAGCTGTTATATTTGTGATAATACTTGCAAATATGTACCTTCATATAATCTCCATTTTCTTCAACTCCTGACACCCCCCCCCCCCCCCCCCCGCCCCATAAAAAAATAGCTGTGGATATTTCTTACCAGCTTTATAATCACAAACCAAAACTCAGTATTATGATTGAAGAAAATGAGGTTGATTTCTATTGCTGCACAAAGATTTTAATTCAGTGGGATTTACAGAGTAAATTTTAATTTAAAAATCTGACTTCAGCGTTTATCAGCTTCAAACTTTCAGAAACTGAACATAAGGATGATTTCAGTGTCAGATTGGTGACATTGAATTGAACATTTAAACTCACCTGCAGCCAAACTATAAAAAAACAGAAATCTGGTCAATTCAAGTGTCTGCTTTCCAGACATATATTCTTTAAACACTTAAGTACAACACAGAACCAACCTTCTTTACTTTCTTGTACTTCTCTTTCTTCCTTCTCTTCTTCTCTTCTTTTGCTTCATCACTCTCCACCAGTGGCTCGTATCTTTCTGGCAGAAAAGCGAAATTGATCTCTCTGTGGCTCTTGTCATTTTTTGTCCTGATGTAGGAAAAGTCTTCCGTGCTCTCTGGATGGTCCACTTGTCGTTGATATTTTGCTGCAGATATATTCAAAGTATCTGCTCCATTTCCGCCAAACAATCTTGATGAAAGAGAATTAGGCTTCATGTTTTTGGCTCCTGCAGCTCCCACAGATAGAATAATAAGGTACCACTTTGTTAAGGAGATCAGGTTTGTTGTCAACAGATGTTATGTGCATGAGTGGAAGTGCATTCCACTGGACCGCCTTGTGTGGTGGATTTGGCACAGAGCCCTTAAAGGTGCAAATCCTTCCTTCTCACAAGACAAGCCTTAATAGGTTTTAAAGTTTGAAATGTAATGTTTCAATGCAAACCCAAAATCAAAATGACTTAAATCCAGTGAGAAAGCAGAGCTGGAGTTGATATAGATTACAACTTTTTATTTGTTCTTATTATTCAGGGTTCCTACAAGTTAAATTTAAGGCTTTTTAAGGACTACTCAGAACTGAAATTAATGCCTATTTCACAGCCATACTGGCAAAAATTTGTGACACCTGGAATTTAAAAAATGTATTTATTTACTCCAACGCCTCGATTCCCACCGTTCCAAGTTTGTTTTTTTGCATAAGGTGCAGCTTCAAACACATTCCCCTCCAGTCACGACAACAAGGTGGACAATGATCTTTCCTCCAACCAGACATTATTAAATCTGCACTTTCTCCTTCTTACTTTTCACTTGCGAGCCATCTCTTAAATTTCCCAAAGTCACGTTTCTTGACAAACAGCTGCACGTGTGTTGGGCTGAATGTTCTGCAAAGTTAGCAATAACTGGTTCCAAATTTCAATATAAATTGTCAGGTTGGAAATGGGTGGAACGGAGTACACTAACGTTAGTTTCTTTGCAGCTTGAACATTTAACAGGCACATTTAAACACAATACAGCCAACAAGTTTATGGCAACATAACTTAAGACCTACCATATCAAATTTAATACCTTTTAGGGATGTAACGATATGAAAATTTGATATTACGGTTATTGTGACTAAAATCATCACGGTTATCATTATTATTATTGCGGTATTGTTGAATTGTGCTGAAAATGTTCAAAAAGTACTGATACACACACAAACAATTTAACCAAGTTGTATTTAAAAAAAAAATGAAAAAATAACACGCACAATGTATTTTCTGTTGGCAGAAACATTAAAATATTAGCATGTAAACATCAAACATACAAGTGTGCATCAAAGATGGCACTAGGGGTGGGAAATGACAGGATTTTATCAATATCAATGCTATTGTCAATTCTGCTAATCAATCCAATTCCTTATCAGTTCCAGAGCGTTTTTTCAAGTGGGACAAAAAGTAGTTGGACACGTCATAGTGGAGCTTATTTGACCATTTTCCATCTCAAGTTTGAGGTGTTCTACTTTATTTTTCAGAGAGAGAGAGAGAGAGCGACCGGGTTTGTGCATACCTCCATCCCAAACATCTCTCTCTCTCTCTCTCTGTGGAAGCCCACTATCCCCGAATCTTCAACTATGTTTTTAGAGGCCAAACACTGCAAACTGTGCAAGCGCGTCTGGAGTGCTCCTGCGTCTTCAGGAAATGAGCAGTATCACCGTGAGTTTTCAAAGTGCGGTAACTGAACATGGTTTTCATGATAATTAGAATTTAAGCGGTAATACTAACCGTTGGGAATTTTACCGCGGTTAATTGTTATACCGGTAATCGTTACATCCCTAACACCTTTTAAAGACTTTTTTTTTGCAGATTTATAAATTCAAGACTTTTTAAGACTCCATGGGAACCCTGATTATTTTACTATAAACTCATATATAAGGAGTGAACATTTTAGATTCCATGAGCTGGATGTTTAAAATCTTTTACAAAAAAAAAAAAAAAAAAAAAAAAAAAAGGCAGAAGAGCCCACCACCTCTGACCATGAAATCATAAGAATCTGTGCAAAAACAAGCAAAAGCCATTTCTATCTGAAATTCTTTTAATGATCAAATCCTTTATGCAAACATTGACATTCACTGAATGTGGCAGTTTTCAAGCCATTTGGCATTGACAATAACAGAAAATCTCCACTTTAAACAGTAACCCATAAAATAACAGTTCGAAATAAGATTTTGTTGGGGGTTGATATTCTACAAAATGTTCAAATAATTCAAGTTTTTAGAGTCAAAAGACAGAGATCAATATACAGCCCTATCCTGCCGTCTGAGTCTGTTAAACTCAGTCCAAAAACACAGAACAAAAAAAGTACCATTTTATCATGGAAAACTCCACAAATCAAAGTATTGGAAATAAAAGTGTTTCTCCAACCGGAAAAATAGTCATGTGCTAAAATGAAATGAGAACTAGTTGTTGTCATTTACTTCCCTGGCCCCTGTGATGCGTTGTTCTGACCACGATCTGGATCTTTGAGACGCAAGATGTTGATGTTTTCACTCTCAGGAAGCGAACTTGGGGGGGGGGCAAAAAAAAAAAAAAAAAAAACGGTGTTACTATATCTCTGTAGTTAAATGCACTGGTGCCCTTTCCCAGAGAACCTAGTAAACTGAATTCACACGGCCTTCGCCCCTGGATAAACTGCTCAGTCATAGCTCATTTGTCATGATAATATACAGCAAGTATGTCAATAAATGTCATCAGGGTGGTCTTACTGCTTTGACACACAAACATAAACACATAATATAGCAGTGGTTACCTCATGTTCTGCGGTGTGAGGAAAATGAACTGTCGGTAACTCTGACCAGCAGCCACCTTCAGCATCATGTCCATGGATATTCTCCGATTCACCATGTCCTGAGTGGACAAAACAACACCCAAAATATGTTGTATAAAAAGGGACATAAAATCTGCAAGATAGCATTTAGTGTCAGTTCCTGTTATTAACTTTATCCCAAATTTCTCTTCACTAAAAGGGACATATTTTGCTAAAGGGGACATATTTTGCTACTTGGACCCTAATAGTTCATAAAGTTTGAATTTGAACCCTCCAGGTGCTGCAAAGCTATCTTTATATTCATTCCAGCAAAAATCGAGTAGATTTCTACAACCTGTTTGAATTCCTGCTTAATATGTTAGATTTTATAACTAATTATGTCATGACGTTTGCACATATAAGGTCAAGACTTCCGACGAACATTTCACCGAGTACGACATAATTGTTTATCAGCAGCAGTGGTTGTGGTAAAAACTGAAAACATGTCCAAACTCTGCGCTGATTACCTAAAATGTTTAGTTGTTGGTTGTATAGGGTTGAAGATGGATCTGTGGAGTCGAATTAATGAAGAATTCAGACCCAAGCATAGCATTTACAGTTTATGGAGACCACAGGGAAATGTTTTAAAATGCATAATTCCATCCAAAAAAAAGCCAAAATACCAATCCTTTAAACTGAAAATACACAGCTTGGGAAATAATTATTGGACCACTGTGACAAAACAGTGAAAAAATGTGGACAAATACATGCATGAAATGTTTGCTTGACAAATTTCATAAAAAAGTCGGTTGTTTTTAAATTAATGATAATTAAAACTAAATTTAACTGATAACAATCAACATAAATTAAGATTATCTGATATTTAATACCATTCGCAAAAAAACAAGAAAAGCACCTCTGCCAAGACAGATCCCCCCCACCCCCCCTGAGCACCACCAAGATTTAATCATTTCTTCCTTGTGCCAGTATCAACATTTCCTGAAAATTTCATGAAAATCCATCCATAACTTTTTGAGTTATCTTGCTAACAAACAAACAAACATGCAAACACACAAAACAAAGTGATTACAATACCTCCTGGCATAGGTAATAATTAAGTAAGTAAGTAACTTTTATTTATAGAGCACTTTTCACAGACAGAGTCACAAAGTGCTTTATCAATTCAAATCAGAATCAAATCAATTATTTAGTAGTTAATTAGTAGAAAAGAAAATCAAATGGTTATAATAAAGAGCTGTTTCATAGAATTCTTTCAGAAAATCACAGGAGGGTTCACAATGATTTTCAGAGCTGTATATCTGTACTGCCCATATGTTCACATAGGAGCTTGCATGCATTATTCGTGTCATTAGAGTTTAAAAGACAGGCCATGGTGAATGGTGACAGAAGTGTGACTTTGGTAAAGAAAACACAGCACGACATGCAGTGAAGTTCATGTATGATGCTAAGTATCTCTATGTCATTAAATTGTTTTGGCTGTTAAATGGACCTGTGGACAAGGGGTTTAATTATTAAAAGTGTGGATAGTATGGAATGTAAAATAGGGTGAGATGGAGACGGGAGACTAATAGTTTCAAGATGGGATTGTTGTTTTGGACAGACAAAAAAAATGCTAAAATACATCAAATATACTTCAGCAGGCGTACCAAATATATCTGTTTATGAAGCCTATTTGTGGGAAACATGCTTCTTTACTGGTAAAATGCATTCATCTATTATTTAAGGTTTTAAAAAGCCCAACTCTGGGGATCGTAAGCTGTTAGTGCATCCATTTAAATGCTTGTAAAAGGTTTCTTTTAACCATTTAAGGATGGAAACCAGAAACTGATGAAATGCCTTATGTGGCGCCAGGCACAGTAAATGACACTTTAGGCGTTTGACACACTTAGAGTATTCCTAGAGACGTGAACAATGTCAATAAAAAAAAAAAAAGTCTCTGATTACCATGTAAACATCAAACTCATCCAGGCAGCGGAAAGGCGCCTCTGTAATGGCCCAAAGAGAGAGAACAAAGCAAACAGTGGAGAAGGAACGCTCGCCTCCTGACAGAGAGCGCATGTCACTCATGTCAGCCTGCTTCCCTTGGCCTGGTTGAACCTACAATGAAACACAAGACTGTGGTCAACCTTTACAACAAGTCTTTGCAATTGTTTGGAGAAACTGTAATAAAATAATCCTATATAGTCGCTATAAATGTTGTATTTGTGTACAGGGTTCCTACACATTTGAAATTTCAAAATTCCATACTTTTTACTTCTTGGTAAAAAAATTCCAATTAGCCAACCAGTCTTTATATTTGGGATTTATGAGCCAGTCGTCAGAAAATTTACATCGAGTTCTGCCAACGATCATACAAGGCATGTTGAAGAGCTCGCTCATGAACAGTGTGTGGACATCACCTGTCCGTCAAAGCAGCAGTCAAACTTGACAACACCTGGGCGGGCCTTAAAATGGGTTGGACGAGGATAAGAGCAGAAAGCTGGGTATAGGAGACAGACGCAGGCTCGGTGATGTAGAAGCTATGTAATGACGTATTTTAATTGGATCACGTTGTGTTGGTGACGGTAGCAATTTGTGATATATATCACTTGTTCACTTTAGGTGTGGGTTTAGTAACGAGTGGGTGATGGGGGGAAGCTTACTTTTTGCTGACCGCTTTTGTTTTGTCCTTTTAAGTATATTTATGTAGTTGTCATGGATTAACTTAACGCCAATTAACTAAATTGCAAGATGTTTTAATGCTTGGATGCCTGAAGATTTTTTTGTGATACAAAATATAGGAGTCTTGTTTAAACCCTGGATTGCTCTTTGGACTGAGGCGTGTCGGGCAATTTCCCCCAGTTCAGCCGCTCAGCGAAATGAACTTTGTTATAGTCGCCAAAACTGGGCATTCAACTCGTCAATCGCCCAAATGTTTTCTATGACTTGTCACCTACTGTATGTGTTCTCACACAAACATTTTATCTGCACTAGCAAGCACCTTAAAAAAACAGATCGATTCATTTCTTTTTCTTAGATATTTATAATTTTATATTTTAGAAAATAGAACAGTGGAAACAGTCTTGGAAACATGAATATTTTTCCATACATTTGTTTCCATTTTCCATACTTTTCCAGACCTGGAAATTTATGAAATCAAATTCCATACTTTTCCATACTTGTGTAGGAACCCTGGTTGTAATATGATAAGAGTAAAAGCCCAATACACATTTCCATTTCAAGTGTGTGACTGATAGACTGGGTGCTCTTACAGAGATGGACAGGGTTTCATTCTTGTGGTCAAATGTCATGCTTCCTGTGTAGCCTCTCTGAGACAGCATGCTGTCAAAGTAGTATTTACAACGGGCCGAGAGGAACCTAAAATATAAAAAGAACATGTAGTGTGTTGGATTAAAACAAGTAAAAACATACAATGCATTTTAATTTCATGATGTTGTTAATCTCCCTCCAAATACTTCAGAATGTAATCAGAATCAGATCAGACTCAATATGAATAAAAAAATCTAATATGTCAGAAAATAAGAATAAAGTGAATATAAAATTACAAAGTGAAATAAAATAAGAATATAGAATACAAAATTTTACAAAAAGTAAAGTAAGAATAGAATAAAATAAAAAAAGGTCTTAGATATGAATAGACACAATATTAAGAGCTCACCTCCTGAACTCAGCGTAAACATGCTGCCTTTGGTTCATAACACTGTCGAGCTTTTTGATGAAGCTGTTGAGGTTCTTCACGTGCTGCACCATGTTTGTGTAGTTCTCCAGTGCCTCGTTGTACTGCCTAGATGCAGACAAGAGTGAGAAAAGCTTTGAAAGCGTTGGCCTGATGTATGTGGTAGACAATAACATGTAAAACAACTAACAGACCTTAAAATCTCCTCGCGGTCGCCCTGATGCTCCTGCTGGGTGGTTATCTTCACCTTCAGACGACTGATCTCAGTGTCCAAACTCCTGGCTGATCGACGGACTTCTAGACGCTCTGGACAAATCAATTTGGCCTTTGTCACCGATTCCTGAACCGCAGAGTGAATCAAAGCATTAAAATCTTAAATACATGGAAGGAAAAACGTGGAATAACTTTAACAAGTCACATACTTGAAGTTCCTGCTCTTTGCTCTTCAAACTCTCTTTCAGGGTTTGGATGTTGCGGAGTTGGACATTGCGTTTCTCATCGTAGTGTTTCTTGTGATGTTTGCACTTCAAAACCTCCTGGTCAGTCTTACTCAGATCCTCCTGCAGAACAGACAGTGAACATAGTAGTGCATATCAAATAACTGCAAGCACTAAGGTCTGGGCTGCAGCTACTGAGGAGGCAGGTTTCAAGTTAAATTCATGACTTTTGCAAAACCTTTTAATACCATTATGAAGGCCATTTAAATCCAATTCCATTTAGGGATATACAGATATATTGGTAAAATGTCTGTATTAGTCTACGAAGAATACATTTCATCACTGGTAGTGGCTGATGCTGCCATGCCATACTTTTGGCTGTTTCTTAGATTTCTATGATTTTGTTTGTTCTGCTTTAAAGATACTGAGATAAAATCAGGATGAGTTGGGGTGGGGCAAGGTTTGGGGTGGGGGGGTTGCAATTTGTTTATGTCATTATACATTCATTTTAATTTTTTTTTTTGTAGCTACACTCTAATTAGAGTGCTCTTTCATTTGTTGTTTTTGTATAAATGTAAATATGTCTATATATGCATATGTTTATACTTGGAAAAAAAAGGAAAGGCAAATGGTAATTCTGTGATTGGAAGTGTTCTATTTTTCTTCAATAAAAATATTGGAGAAAAAAAAGATACTGAGATGAAGGCATTAAAGTCTTTGGCATCTTGCCCAAACTGTATCTAAGACATTCAAAGACATTTTAGGGGTAAAACTTTTGAATACGGGATTTTAGAGTTTGAGGATTTGCAGAACTGACATAACAAGGATACAGAAAACTGTAAGACAAATGTGAGCTGTGGCTTTGATTAACTAGTGAAGGAACGACTGATGAAAACTTAAAGGGAGGTCTCTAGCTCCCATCATACTAACCCCCCATATCTGAATCCTGCCCTAAAACATCTTACAGAACGTAAAACAAGAACAAGCGCCAATCAAAAGCTGCAAATGACAACCCCCCTCAAAAATGGTTTTAAATACCTCATATATCACTAGTTGATGCCTTTGGGATTATTAATTAGAGAACAAATGCCAATCAAAAGCTGCAAAAGAAAAATACTGTTAAGCGACTGCGAAATGTTGTAGTGTTCTGATCTTGTACTTGTAGATGAGGTTAAAATGTGCTACTTTGTATTTAAGGAGAAAGCACATGTTCAACCACTTCAGCCAAATGTGTTTTAGAATTACCTTGATTGGGTCAGCTTCCTCTGCTATGGTGTTGATCTGCTCTTTATGCTGCTTGTACTCCCGCTCTGCCTTTTCATAAGAGGCCTTCAGGTCAGCCATCTGAATCCTTGCTTCCTCGTACTCAGCACGTTTTGACGTGATCTTTGTAATAATCTCCTCAAGATCTTCCTCCTGTGGACGAGTAGTGACACAAGAATATTCTATGTATATATAATGTCTAAGTCAAGAAAATATCATATGAAATGTGAGAAGTTTTGTTTGATTTGTGCAATGTGTATCAACTGTGTAAATGCAATAATGTTTTTATTAACGAGGACCAAAGTCCAATAGGTCTGATAATTGTAATGACTCAGATTTTCAACAAACCAAGGGCTTGAGGTCCTCTGACTGTGGCTCTTCTACATTCTGTATGTCCGTCAATTCCAGCCGGAGCTTAGTAGCTTTATCCTGAAAAATGTAAAAAGGAAAAGAAAACAGGAAACAGTATTGTATTCATTTTTCAATAATAAGAGAAAACATTTTGAGCGTGCTAAAAAAGTAAATTGTAAAAGCTTTACTTTGGTAGTCTTCTGCTCTATGTGGGTTCTTCTCAACAACCCCTCGTTCTGTTTGATCTCGTCATCCAACTTCTTCATCTGTTGTTTGAAACGAGATGCTTGAGCTGTTTGATTTTCTATCTCTCTCTGTAAGAGCCTGAAAGAAGATAAGAACAAAAAGAAAAACAGGAAATATAAGATTAAAGACAAATACTTGCTGAAATTTACTTGTACTTTAATAACTTAAAGAAGTGATATTTTGCTTTTTTTATGGAATTATTCATTTTCAAACATTTCCCTGTGGTCTACATAAACTGTAAATGCTCTGCTTGGGTCTGAATTCTTCATTAATTCAACTCCACAGGTCCATCTTCAACCCTATTTCAAATTCAAACTTTAGCAACTATTAGGGTCCAAATACACAAATAAATGTACCAAAGACTAATAAAAGCGGGTTTAGCAAATTATGACCCTTTTAAGCTGACACTCTAGATACTGCAGACAAGATAATCATGTTGTCCAGACACACAGGGTTTCTTTACTTCTTTACTAAGACTTTATTCACCTGATCTCCTCCTCCACGTCTCCAGACAGATAGTTGGCTCTGGTCTGATCTGCTGTGTAAGTGCGGTTAGTGAAGATCTGATCTCCATCCTTTGAGAAGGCTGAGGTACAGTTGTGGGGAGGGTTTTTGCCCTGCATCAGTCTTCGAGCCTCAGTGCGATTCTATCCTCAAGACAAGTACAGCATAAAACATGTTAAGTCAAAAATGAAATGTTCTTCATAGGTTATTTTACAATTAAAAGAGTGATTACTTTAATCAATACAATGTCTGCTGTCATAAAGGCAAAACACTTCCCATTACCTTAATGAGCAGAATGCTCTCAATACCCCTTTGATCAATCAGACAGTTCGCAACAACTGGGTCTTCAATTTCCAAAGCTTGAAGCACAGACGGGTATTGAGGATGGTTCACAGCTCTGATAGAAACATAAAATATAGCAAAATTACTAGGAGGAGGTAGTAGTAGAGTAGGAGGCGATTATCAGATATTCCACACACTTCCATTACATTTTGCAGATTTCTGGTCAGGTTGAATTTTTGTGATTTAATTTAAATACCCAAATAATCAAAGGCATTTGAAAACAAAATACCTTTAAATATTGAACATAATACATTTCCAACAGAAATGGTTTTCTTTCTCTCAGATAAATACACTATCACATCTGGGAAACACAAAGCTTTGTAAGTCCATCTGGTAAATAAGGACACTGTGTAAACAGAAAAAAAACAGAAGATCATTAGTAAATGATTTTATTAATACTGGGTCCTCAACTCCTCACCTCCTCTTTGTATCATGGACATGTTGGAGAAACCGGCTGGTAATGATGGTAGGCCTTCGTCCCTTTGGGAACACTTTGAACATGATGCCTTGCAGCACCTTCTCATCCTCGTAGTTGTCACAAGTGAAGGCCTGTAACTGACCTTTGAGACAGACCTCTACTGCTAGGGCCAGCTCTGGGTCCTTCAGACTAATAAGGAAACCTATGGAGCAGAAGGAAATACAACCAAAGAAAGCAAATTAAGTGTTAGTTTGTTTGTTTTTTTTATATGAAGGTCACCGAGTACATTGTGCAATGAGGAATCTGGGCACAAAAGTATGTGATAGAGTCATTCACACATGTACAACTGGTCACATTGGTTTCATGTTTAATGCAAGAAGTCAACTTACTTTTTCCTCCTATATCCATATTTGCACCATTACTAAAAATTTCACATATTTTTTAAGCACTTGAATATTCCATCAACACTAAATTAAGAAAATTATTTAAATTTAATGGTAAAAGTTGTCGTATCAACATTTATAGTGTGGTGTTAGATTCGTGACATCACCTCATCATCCAATAACAGATAAAGAAACATTCCCACTTAAAAGTAATTAATAGTTTTTGAGCTGCACTATGAATTTAATCTTCATTACAAAGCTTGTATGTTATTCTGGAAATTATCATTAATGTGAGGTCTGTGCAGGGCCACTATCTCACCCAGAGGTCCTCGGGGTTTCTGTTTGAACTGGCCCCTTTTGTGAGCATCCTGGATGGCGTTGAGGAGATCAGGCATGTGCTCTCCAAAGCGACGCAGACGATTGGAGCGACTGCTCTCCATGGTCTGAAGGTTCCTTCTGTTGGTCTCAATGGACCTCTGGAGCATGTCCTGTTCTCTCCTGAAGTCAGAAGGATGTGGGTGTTGAACTTTCATATAAACCACTGCTCTTCTTTTGTTTATTTGTAGGTAACAAGATCCCGGATTCTGACTCCTAATTCCCTCATGACTGTTTATTATAACGATTATGAATACACAATTACATAAAATCACACACTTCAGTGGCAACAACTAAATGTGGTGACTTTTGCTACGTTCACATGGCAGGTCTTAATGCTCAATTCTGATTTTTTGTTGAGATGCAAATTGTTTTGCATGGTTGTCTACATTATAATTCAAATGTGATGCCATCAGACTCATGTAAACAGTTTACACTACTGAAGTGACTCGCGTTCGCAGAAGACTTGACATCACACGCAGCACAGAAGTAAATACAGATCTTGCCAGCTCCCGCCTCTTGTGACATCGCATTTCGATGACGTAAACATGGGATGAAATGCAACACAACCCATCAGGCTGAAACTGTATTGTAAAACACCAGATAAACAGTCACAGTAAAAAATTATTAGACCAGCCTTGTTTTCTTCAATTTCTTGTTCATTTTAATGCCTGGTACAACTAAAGGTACATTTGTTTGGACAAATATAATGATAACAACAAAAATCGCTCATAAGAGTTTAATTTCAGAGCTGATATCTATCCATTTTCCATGGTTTTCTTGATAATAACCAAAATCACTTCAGTTCTTACATCAATATCTATGGCATTGTACTGACAAAAACAGTGCTTTTAGGCATACCATGTTTTCTTTTCTGTCTGTTTTAGTCACACGATACACACAGGAGTTAGTAATTGATTGCATAACCAATGTTTTTGGTGACTTTTGATGGTCTAATAATTTTTTACATGACTGCATTTCAGATTTAGTAACACATATGGAAGTGGCCTGGGTCTGATTTGTACAGTTCAGACTGTCAGATATAGGTCACATTTGGTCAAAAAGTCAAATTTGTGTCACCTTTACCTGCAGTGAATATAGTGCAAGAGTCACATTATAGTTTTGGATTTCAATGACATTCATTTTTTGCCATTACCATCATAAATCTCCAGCTAGAATCTTTACCAGCCCATACTTAAATGGAGACATGGCTTAGGATTGATGTGAAAATTATTCTTTTCAGGGCTGGTTTCTTTTCCCCTACCTCATCTTTCCTTGCTCTTCCTTAGCTCGGCTGCAGGCGTGTTGGTACTGGTCGATCTGCTGGCCCAGAGTGGAGATATGGTGATTCAAGTTTTCCAGGTCAGCCTGGATCTGCTCCGAGCGCATTGTCCTGGCCTGGCTTTCTGCTCCTGTTGTTTGACTGATGCTAGAGGGATCGAAAAGGGCGATAACAAAAACAGAAAAGACAAAAAGTAAAGAACTGAAGATGTAAAACAAATACTTAGTTCGGTGAAACAAAGGGACAGAATGAGGTTGTACCTCAACTTCAGGTCATTTATTCTTGAGGACAGTTGAACCTTGTCCTTTTCCAAGACTCTCAGGTTTGCTCTACATCTGTGGACAGTGACCTACATCACACACATAATTGAATGGTTAGAAATGGTAAAAAAGAAAAAAGGAAAGCACTGGACAATTTGGGCTGAAACAAAACAGTAGCATTAAGAACAATCACTAGCTAGACTAGATAGGAGAATGTGCTGAAAGACTTTGCTTAAGGTCAAGCATCCATACATACACAACAAAAAATCTAAATTTTACCAAGTGTATTTTCTCATTTCTAGTCAAAATATCTCATCACACTTAAAATAAGACCTAATCACCTAAAGAGTAACTTTTCAGTGAGATATAAGAACTTATTTTTAGACAATAGACCTTGAAAATCTTATTTCAAGAAATCTTACCAAGATAATTTTCACTCGTTCTACTGGCAGAATTTTTTTGCTTAATTCAATATTTTTTTTGGCTTAATTCAAGCGAAAAATCTGCCAATGGAACAAGCGACAATTATCTTGGTAAGATTTCTGGAAATAAAATTTTCAAGGTCTATTGTCTAAAATAAGTTCTTATATCTCACTGAAAAGTTACTCTTTAGGTGATTAGGTCTTATTTTAAGTGTAATGAGATATTTTGACTCGAAATGAGAAAAATACACTTGGTCAGATTTAGATTTTTTCCAGTGTAAGCTATAACCTAAATACAGCGCTGTGTAATATAGTGACTGCATGCTTACCTCACTGGACTTCAGAAGGGTATTACAATGTTGAGCTTCTGCTTTCAGTTCTGCACATTTAGGCTGGAGCTCCTGGACTTGCTGGGTGATTTTATCCAACTGCTCCTGGATCTCTTTGTACTTTTTCTCAGCCTCCTCAATCTTATTCTTTTCGATTACATGAATACACAGACAAAACAGGAGAGAACAACACAACTATAATGATACAGAGCAGAGGATATAGCTTTATGTCTGCCTTTGTTTTGAACATTTTCTTTTTGCATTGCAACATACTTGCTTTGGACACTACAAGTACATAGATGGTCTTACTTTCCATTCTGCCACCTTCTCATCATATTTCTCTGTGGAATGGTTCTCCGCTCGCAGTTTTTCTTTCATTGGTTCCAATTCTTTCTCCATCTCCATCACCTGCCACATAAACCACAGCCAATAATCTTAAAGATTTTGTAAATGTAATTCATTAATAAAGTCGTTTGCAAACAAAACTAGGGGAAGGGGGTGATGGAAATTCCAAAATATGAAAAAATGTGTAAATGATCCAACCAAAGCCCAGGCCATCTGCTTCTGTAACTCTTCCAGTTTAGTGTGCATTTCATCAAGGGATGCCAGGCTCTTGTAGCGGTCCTCTTTCTCCAGGTACGTTCGCTTCAAGTCTTTCAAACACTGTAACAGTTATGCAGTCAAATATAACTGAAAGTATTGAATATGTAAAAAAAAAAAGGGGGTTACACTCAATCTATAGACTAAAAATTAAATATGAGCATATCTGCTAGACTAACTCTTACTTCACTATATTGCCCCACTTTATCTTCTGTGACACTTTTGGTTGATTTGATGTAGAAAAAGTCCTCTCTCATCTGCTCCAGTTGCGTAGCTTTCATAAAAAACTGAGGGTAGAGAGAAAGTGTACCTTATTCTCCATAATTTGTTTAATACACACACAGACACACGTCCAAAAATACCTGCTTTGAACATACCTTATATTTGTCTCCTTCTCCTTTAGAATGTAAGAAGTATTTGCTCATCTCTTGGGTAAGAACTGACACAGGGTTGTTTACCTTGAGGAAAAAACATTCTTACTGTAAAACAGGTTTAATCCATCATGGCAATCTTAATTACAAAGCACACAATCTGGATTCACACCAAAAAGGAGAATAGAGGTTCAGAGACCAGACATGCACTGCTTTAATGTGCAATGTACATTTATGGTTTTACAATGTCAGCTGATGTTAAAGAGGTCATATTTTGCTAAACCCACTTTTATTAGTCTTTGGTACATTTATTTGTGTATTTGGGGATCCTAATAGTTCATAAAGTTTGAATTTGAACCCTCCAGGTGCTGAAAAGCTATTTTTAATACTCACTTTGGCAAAAATCAAGTGGACCTTTACAACCCATTTTAATTCCTGCTTAATTTGTTACATCTTATAACTAGTTACATCACAACATTTGCACATATAAGGTCAAGACTTCCCACAAACATTTCTCCGAGTACAACATAATTGTTTGGCAGCAGCAGCAGTTGTAGTCCATGCTGAAAATATGTCCAAACATCAAGCCGATTACCTAAAATGTTCAGTTTTTTGGTTGTGTTAACGAACACAAGTGGCTGAACGGGACAGAAAGTATGGTCAACAACCTGGAGGGGGTGAGGTATGAAGTGGCTCTGGTGCATTTAAAGGGCCAGCGCTCAAAATGACCTTTCTGGTGTCATTACTCAGAAATAGGGTTGAAGATGGACCTGTGGAGTTGAATTAATGAAGAATTCAGACCCTAGCAGAGCATTTACAGTTTATGTAGACCACAGGGAAATGTTTGAAAATGCATAATTCCATTTAAAAAAGAAAAATATCACTCCTTTAAAACATGAAAATGCTTTACACACATGTAGTAGATTTGGTCATACCTGAACATTAAAATTGTCCAGGATGGAAAGGAGCTCCTCTTTTTTGGTTGTGACAATCTGACCTATAACAGAGAAAAATATGTTATTAAACTTTAATATCTGTGGAATTATTAAGATAAACAAAGGTTATAATTTATTACATTTAGAGAATATTTTCATTTCTGTTATTTTACTCCAGCTTTTAAAGTGAGAAATTCTGCTATGACTTATGTTTAAGGCATACAGGTTTACTTGCTAAATAGTTGGTAGTTTCTTCACAAAGAATATAAACAATCACAGTCTTTACCTGATTTGTTCTTCATTTTATAGGTTCTCAAGCCTTCACGAGTTATTCTCAGGTCTACAATGATGGATGAACCATAAACTTCTGGTTTGAATGCATCCCTTCCTTTGTTCCGCAGGGTAATCGAAACATCAGCTGAGCTAAGAAAAGAGTATTGGACATTGTAACCCCTCAGATCAAAGAGCCAAACTTTGGAAAGATATTTTTTTAAGGGTGATACACCACAGTTTTCCCTCAAAAGGTGGAAACTGAGGAAGTAACTCTCAGTCTAACAAAAGAGGAATAACAGTCATATGACATTTAATTTGTTTTTGTTTTTTTTAAAATCAGTGTTGACAAGTCACTATGGGCAAATACTGTATAATCAGTGTCACTGTCTCTGATAGAGCAGGACACAAAGAATTTCCAAAACATTATGTAGTTATCCATTTACCCTTCTCCTTCCTTCACAAATCCTTTGAGGGATGATCCTCTGTTTGTAGCCTGTGCATTCCCGCCTAGGGTAACTATGAGAGCTGTCAGAACGGCACTCTTTCCACCTGTCATACAAGCAAACACAACAGACTTTAACAAACAAAGGACATTTGGAGATGTCACCCCATATCTTTTGATGCTACACTCACTTCCATTGTTGCCAACAATAAAGTTGACATTTGGCCCGAAGGTGAATGGACCAAGGTGGGAGTGGCACATAAAGTTCTTCAATGTAATGCTCTCCACAATCCCTGCATCACTCTCCACCTTGCTGGCACACTGCAACTAAAAACATGTTAATTAGACCACTGGGATCCACTTTTAGCAACACATGCAGCTAGTCTCCTCTCTGACAACCAGCTACATTTTTTTTTTTCACTTAACGTGTTTATTAAACATCTTCAACAGTTTCAACAAAACAACTTGAAATGACTGTTCTGTCTTGGGTTATTTTTTTTATCTGCACAAAGCAAATTTACATGGGAAAATATTACAGAAGAGTAATACAGAAATACATTAGGAGACATGGTGGAATGGTGAAACAGAACTATTGCTAATACCTGAAACAAAAAAAAGATTAAGACTTTTGAAGTGTAAGGAAAATAGAGAAACAGAAAGAAAAATAAATAACAGCTAAAATTTACTTAGGGGGTCAAATGAGTGGCCATTTTTGTCAAAAAAAAAAAAAAAGTTGTAAGAAATGCATAGAACTGTGTTGAAATAATGCTAATACATTTGCGCACAGACTACTGAGATCATTTGACAGCAGAAGCTATATTTTCAGAAATATTGGATTTTGAATAGCACGTGTATGTGAAAACTTTTGCTGGTGGACGGACGTGACATTACCCATGATTATCTGGTCAGTACCAGTACTTTATTAGTAATAAACTTATATACTTACTATTGCTAATTATCCTCTTATTCATAAATGTTAGTATTGTGGATCTAAAACAATAACAGCTGAACAAAAACACAAAATGTGGCAGTGGATAGATGTGACATGGTTGTTACAGATCCCATCATACTGATGCTCGGCAGCCATGTCACTGTTTCCAGAAATGATCCCTGTGCAAAAACTTGGATCAGAATTATTTATTGTATAGTTTATCATCATACTAAAGAGCAAATAACAATATAGAATTGTTATTTCTTTATAAAAATGCTTATTAATAGGGAACTGTTGATTTCAAAAGTGACGTGTAACATTCTTAATGTATGTATTGGCGTAACATGAGCAGGATGGATCAGCACCATACTCTATATTGCAACCTGTAAAAATAAAACGTGATATGTAGTTTATAATCTTGTAAGAAAAACTGGGGAATATAAAAGAATAGAATATTTCTTTTTCAGGTAAATTCAGTTCAAATATAACCTGGCCATTTGTGACATGAAAATATAGCATTAATTGTGATGAAATTGGACATTTTTGAGCTGAAAACATAGTTCATATGACCATCAACATGTTGCAAAAGAATTTAAATCCTGTAAATTTGCATAACTTGCATTTACCAACACACAGTTCCTTTGGGGATTCACTTATATTGATTTCTTATGCACAAAGACATAAATAAGACCTCTAAGCAAATTTTAGCCGATAAATAAATCTGACTGGACAATGGAGCACAAAGGACTAAGGCAAGATACAATTAAAACAGCAAGGACTTAGATAAACTAGAATACATTTTTCAGGCTTTTGTTGGACATACTTACAATATACTGTGGAGATCTGTAATACTTGATCAAATGACATATAAACAAGTTAAAGGAGGGGTTCGTGTTTTTCCATGACAATCAGCTACATGACTTTCTTTATTATATGACAGTACATACCTGATTCCTGAGAGGAGGACCGTCTTCTTCACCGTCGAGAACATTTTCATCCTCTTCTTCTTCAACTCCAGCAGATCTGACCCGTTTGCTTGGGTTGTCTCTGATCGTTGAACTTTTTCTTTTAGCCATGGTGAGCTCTTAACCTACTCAACAGGGAAATCGAAACTGAAAGAGCAGCTCCACAAATACAGCAGCATTTCCATTTGTACGGTTTAATTACGTTTGACTAAATAGTATCGCTACATTTGCCGATTTTATAGTGTTATTCGCAAGGTTAGGAGGACTGCAAACCCAGATAATAAACTCCAACTACATATGTTAGCAACCAACATTCAGTTAGCCATGTTAGAGAAGTAGCTTCCGGCTAACAGACGTTACTTTCCGTTTAACACAAAAAGCGACAACTATGCCGCAAGACAGCTGTTGTTATTAGTGTTATAATTTATTGTAAGCTGCATCTTCATAAGCGATCACAAAGTGCTCACCCAAGTTGTGACAGCTCTTGCTTGTACACAACACAACACCGCAAAGCACAGATGATCGAATTCGCGCCCTGTATTTCTTGAAATCTCGCGTGAATACAACAAGAAACAAGAGAGCTGTGATACCAAACCCGGAAGTAAGTGTGTATTATCATGAACCCAAATTAATCTTGTTGTTTTAAATGTATCTTGCCTTAGTTTTAGTGCTCTTATTGTCCAGTCAGATTTGTTGTTACTTTTTTCTGCTTCTCTATTTTCATTAACACTTCAAATGTCTTAGTCTTTTTGTTTATTTTGTTTCAGATATTTTCAATAGTTGTGTTTCATCATTCCATGTCTCCTAATGTATTTCTGTTTTACTCATCTGTAACATTTTCCCATTCTTGTTCTGTAAATTGCTCTGTGCCAATAAAATAAATAAAAATTATAATAGAAAAAAGGAACCCAAATTAGTTTAGTTTTCTTGATTGCACTAACTTTAAAGTGAACTTATAGGTGTAAATAGGACACTAGAAAAAAAAAAACGAAAAATACTCGTTTAGTCACTAAGTACACACATAGTTTCATGAAAATGGCATGTTGTTTTCACCCAAGCCAATTATTTAATGTAATAATCAGGAACCTTTACTTTGCTGGGTCTCAGGGGGATATAATGTGTCCCTTCTGTTTATTTCATCATTTTTTGCAATGCTGTTACCATAAAAGCAGTCAATTAAAATAAATTAATTAAACATATGAGTTAAGAAAATCTTTAGTCATGGTAATGGCAGATACTTTATTAAAGACAGCACGCTGTCAAATAAACACAAATAATATAAAATAGAGTAAAGCTTAGATTTTAACACAGCTAAATCACTGTTTTTCTCTCCCGTCTCCCAAGGCCAAGAACCTGTTCAGTTTAAATTCAAAGTCAATGGGACGTTCGCTGGGAGGTCTGTAGTTTCCCTGCATTGCTGAGATCAGGTAAGGTATAAGCGCACAGTTCTCCTCAAACATGGCCAGCTTCTTCTTGTACTTCTGGCGAGTGTAATCTGTGCTCTTGGGGTTGAAAGCTGTTAAAAAAAAACAACAACAAAACTGATTAAGTAAAAGAACTGACAGTGATAATGAAGTGCAACTACATTTCTACTTGATCAGCAGTTAAGCATGTAAAAATGTGTATTCGTAACCTCAAGAAAAAACAGTTTATTTGTTTTATAGTGATGTTTTATTATGAAATTAATTCTTCACATTTTGCTTACCTTTTAGATAGTAGGCCACATAGAGCAGGGCAGATCTTTGTATACTGAGGAAAGGATACTTTGGTTTGAGGCATCCAACAGCTGTCATGGCTTTAATGACTGACACCGCCACACCCTGAAATAAAAACACAAAAACATATACTGTTGCAAAATGTCTACAGACAGTGCTGCTACAAGATACAATGCTACATGGGAGTGGGTCTGACCTGCTCCAAGTAGCCCAGTGTTGGGAGAGAGGTGAGGGGTACAGGTTCACAAAGAGGAGGAACTTTATTGGGGAGCTTCTGGTCCCAGTAGATTTCAGGAAGCCTTAAGAGATCATGTTATGACATAAAGTTTCATTCAGTAGACTGATACTCAGCAGAACAGCACAAACTTGTGAAGACTCAAATTTGAATAATAGTTATTTGCATGACCGAACAGTCCCTGTGAAAACATCAGCAACTGACAAGCATTTCCGAAATATACAAAGAAAGCTCTTCACCTCAGAAATTTGTCCTGTTTCTGCTTGGTCTCAAAAATATAGATCCGTTCTCTGTATTCCACAGCATACTGCATGTTTCCCCGAACCAGGGCTTCATACCTACAAAGAATATTTTCTCATAAAAAACAAACACTAACCATTCAAGTATGTTTTCTTCAGTTTCGCAATATGGAGCTGAACTGTGTGTGCCTTTTTAATGTGATTTTCAAAACAAGAGAGAAGTTCTTAGAAGCAGTTCCAAACTTAATTAAAATCAGTAGTATACCTCTGTTTCCCATCCAAATATGTGACAGGGCAGAAACCTCTCATCTCGACTTGCTGTGGGAACCTGTTCTTCAGTTCGACCTCAGTTAGCTTTCTCGGCAGCAGGTGGGGTTGTGGGAGAGTGTGTGGGCAGTCAGGGGCCACAAACTGATCTGGAGTAGTCAGGAATTGCTGAAGTTGAGAGGGCAACATGAAAATGTTACATGTGATTATATAATGCATCAATAGTGAAATTCAACTGGCACTGAAATCATGAATAAACTGGATTTACTTTAAACATTAATCTGTGCGTCTGACCATATATTTAAGTGTCTGTTATAAATAAATCTCCAGTACACTGACCGCTAAGTGCACTTTGCTACACATTTTGTAATAGCGTCTCCTGTATACAGCAGCATGAGTCAAGTCTGCAGTTTCTGAGCAGTCCATTAGATGGCAATCTAGAGCCAGGCAGACAGGGCAATAGTAGCCAAACTCTCCGAGCTGATGCTGTAGCTCCTTGGGGGTGATGCACATCCTGTTGATGCAGGCTGCTTGCCCTAAAAATCAAAATGTATGAGGTGAAAGAATTAATATATGACATCCGTACCGTCTCGTCGACTCTAGATGGATCTTTGATTTCAGATACACTACATTGTTGCATTTACACATGTTACTAGGCTGCATGAGTTGATAATTATACTTCAATATATTCCGTAACAGTATTTTATGTGTGTTTTAATTTTATGTTTCTGTTTTTATCTGCTGTATGTAAAGTGTCTTTAAGTACCATGAAAAGCGCTATACAAATAAAAAGTATTATTGTTATTATTATTATTATTATTATTGTAAGCACATTTATGATAAAGATTCAGCACTTTGCTTGCTGCTAAATATGTACAGTATATTCAGTTCCACCCTTTGAACTTACCATTCTGGGTCTTCTCCAGGTAGCTGTGGATATATTTCATACTAATGCTGACCTCCCTCAAAATGCTGTTCCAGATCCACCATTTGCTCTTTAGTGCATCAAGCAGGATCCAGTTTTTAAATTGTCGCTGGAAGTGTCTCCTTATATATTCCGCCTCCTGCTTGAAACAGGAGTTGCGAATGTGGAGGATCTCAGAGCTGTCGTGCATCAGGTGAGGTCTGCAATGGTAAGAATTTAACTTTGTATTAATGTTGGGGAAACTTTCTCACTTGTACTCTTACCAGTACAAGCGGAAAAAGGCAGTTATGTATGTGTGCTCTTACTTTTTGGGCTTCATTTTGTCCACAAGACCTCTCTTCAGCACTTCCACTGTGTCAAGGTCCAGCTCAGCTACAACCATGGGGATGATGCTCAGAGACTCCATGAGCTCTGCCTGCTTTAATGTCATTGGAAAACCATCTAAAACATACCTATAAAGCAAAACAGGTAAATACTTTCTGAAAAACACTGAATTTACACTCAATGAAATGATGTGAACTAATACAAATTGTGTTGAATTCTTAAACTAATGTTAAAATTGAGACCTCCATTATGTGGTTTTAACTCAGAGAAGTGAAATATTCTGATCCTTCAATAAAAAACGCTGTGTACTGACAAAACATATTGTGTAGAATAGAGAATATATGCACAAATGTTTATAAGAATATGAAAAATTGAGTCAGTATTATTATCAGATTGTTTAACGACTGCTGATCATCTAAATCAAATAGCTGGTCACAGCTGGTCAGTCTCACAGGTTGTGCTGAGTGCTATGACACAACTCAAATAATGTCTCATAAAAGTACACTTAACCCATAAGGACCCAGTGTGACATTTGTGACAGTTCCAAATGAATTTTTCTCTATATTTAACCGTCCTTAAGTGGTTCATTACCATTTATTGTAATATTGTCTTCCGTATTTTGCGTTTCTTTCTGTGAAAATCAGGTATTTTCCAACATTTAATTATCTGATCATGTAGGTGTTCATAAAAGCTCAGAGTGAAGTTGAGGGTTAATATATCAATAATAGAGAAAAGTGAAGAAAAAGTGACTTTTTCAGCAAAATCTATCATTAACTGAACATAAATCCAGTGTCTCCATCCACTGTCATTGATCCAACTCCATGGGTTTTACCGGTGAATCAATGTTGTAGAAGATGACGGTGTTTCCATGGTAACTACGGAGCCTCTAAACATCCAAATGGGTCATATCTGATGACCATGAAAAGATGACAAACCGTATTTTACACCAATTATTTACATGTATTGATAGGATTAGTGGATCAACAGGAATTAAACAGTTATATCAGTAGATGATTTTGGTAAATGGTGGATGTTTAGGTGTGTATGGGTTAAACTACAGTATGTGTAAACTGCTAAATTCGTCAAACACCATTTTACTCAATACTGACACAAAAGTTGCAATCGTAATATTTGTAATTATATATGTAACTTTTCTACACATTCCCTCTAAGATTGCATTTTATTTAAGAAAATGCACTGTTTTTCCAGTATAATTTAATATTATATATTGTAATATATTATATGAACTATATTTTTGTTATTTAAAGACTTGGAAGAAGAGTGGTAAAAAGATGAACAGAAAACATCATTGTGTTACCCTTGAATATTGCAGACTGAGCTCATGAGCGCCACCTCCAGACACTGAATGGCTAGTTCATCGGGTACAACAAGGCCCTGGGAAAGGTGCTTTTTTATCTGCGTGGCCAGATCGCTGTGCTCCTGAGTGTTAAGGACCGTACGTATAACCCCTCCAATGGACAGCCGAGCCAGGCCATACTTCTCAGCAAACATCTGTGCAACTGTTCAAAGATGGAATGATGAATACCGAGAATGACATGAAAACAGAAAGAAAAGAGAGCTGACTTACCTGTGGTTTTCCCAGATTTAGGTGGTCCAATGACAGCCAGTTTAACAGGGAGGGGCAAGGTGGGTTTGGGTTGCCGAAGGTACTTCAAGGGATTCAGCATAAATGTGTTGCGGTTCTCCTTAGATCCAAAGAAGTAGATGTACTGATTGAAGAGCAGTGGGTATGTAGTATTGAGAGACCACTGCAGAGGATGAATTAAGTCTCTTTCTTTGTATAACTGCAGAAAGGAGAAAGAGTCAGTTCTGCTTATATACAGTCAAGGAAAAAATTATTAGACCACCCCTTGTTTTCTTCCATTTCTTGTTCATTTTAATGCCTGGTACAACTAAAGGTACATTTGTGTGGACAAACATAATGATAACAACAAAAATAGCTCATAAGAGTTTAATTTCAGAGCTGATATCTATCCATTTTCCATGGTTTTCTTGATAATAACCAAAATCTTCAGTTCTTCCATCAATAGCTATGGCATTGTACTGACAAAAACAGTGCTTTTAAGCATTCAATGTTTTCTTTTCTGTCTGTTTTAGTCACATGATACACACAGGAGTTAGTACTTGATTGCATAACCATTGTTTTTGATGACTTTTGATGGTCTAATCATTTTGTTCGCGACTGTATATTGCAGCACAGAACAAGGTTACAATGGCACTGAACCTGAGTGAAATAAATAGGACAGTTTTCAAGAAAATGAAAAGAATAAAAACTATAATGAACGATGCAACATTGACTAAAACAAAACAAAACAAAAAAAACAGCAGGAAAATCAGCCGGTTACTACACAATTTTATCCAAATAAACAGGATCTAGAATGAAGATGGTACATAGAACACCATGGTTTTACCTACTTGGACTGATGCACCATGTACAGGGTCCAGCTGAATGATAATATTAACCCATAAAGACCTAGTGCTACTTTTGTGGCAGTTCCCAAACAACTTTTCCTCCAAATTTAACATTTATTAATTGATTTATCATCCTTTATTTTAATATTATCCCCTGTATTTGGTATTTTTTCAGTGAAAATCATGTATTTTCCTGTATTTAATTCACTGATCATGTAGATGTTCATTAAAGCTCAGATTAAAGTTGAGGGTTTTTATGTTAAAAAACAAAGAAAACTGAAAAAAACTGTCTTTTTAAGCAAAGATATCAATAACTCAACACAAAAATAAGCGTCTACAACGACTGTTATTTGTAAGACTCCATGGGTTTTACTGATGAGTCAATGTAGAAGATGACAGTGTTTCCACGTTCACTACAGAGCCTCTGAATGTCCAAATAGGTCATATCTGATGACCATGAAAAGATGACAAACTGCATTTTATACCAAATATTTATATGTATTGATAGGATTAGTTGATTAACATATATTAAACATTTTAGATCAGTAGATGATTTTGGTCACCAGTTGCTGTTTGGGTCTTTATGGGTTAATAAATGTCTGTAAAAAGTTCAGAAAACTCTGTCTTTTTTGTAATGTTTCTAAAATATCAGACTTCTGAAACGTAATAGAAAGCATAATGTAGTCTGACTTAACCTTTTACAAATTTTGCTGGATGCATTCAGTGGTGTCTCTTTAGCTTTGCTGTTATCTACTGTCTACAATAGATTTTATTAGATGAGGTTTTGTCTTTCCAGAAGGATATAAAATAAAACAAACTGCTTACTCATTGGTAAGGTTAATAACTTTTGTAATACAAGTTATAACAATGATGGACAGATTTTAAAGATGCTGATTTGGAGAGGAAGTTGCATTAATTTTTGTGTCTTTCCCACCTTGACAGGATCCCAGTATCCAAAGGCGCTGTGGAATTTGTAAGTGGAAAACAGGAGCTTATGTGCCAGACTGTATGAGATTGGTTGACTGTGTTGGAAAAGTGATTCCCTGTTGGTCAGAAGAGGCTGGATTTTATGGAGTAGCTTTTGGCGCACAAGCCGTAGCTTGCGGGATGCAGTGACTGTCACCTTGGGTATGTTTTGTTCACTCAGTAGCTCCTGATAATAGAGTGCAAAAAGCAAAATATGTTAGTATAAGTAACGTACACACTGATAACAGTAGTGACTAATGGTAAAGTGTGCATGTGACACAGTAAATGTGCATATCTGCCTAATTAATTGCTGTCATGAGACAGTGTGCCTGTACCGTCACATTTATGAGGTTGTTTTCATCTGTCACAAAGCGCTTTTCTATGTCATTCTCCAGCCTCTCAGTAGCTGCCTCCTCAGTTTCCTCATTATCTGTGTCTTCAGTACTCTCTTCTGGAGGGAACTCCTCCTCAAGCAAAGCCTCAATCTCATCCTCTATGTTTTTAGCATGTTCGTCTTCATCATCGTCGTCATCGCTCCCCAACTACAACACAAGATGATGGGGGATAGTAGGTGGTTAATCAGTGATGAAGCCTGGACAACAGTTATATAAGTGGGATTACCTTTGCAGCCTTTGTGCCAAGTTCTGCCATGAGTTCAGCCCTTCTCTTAGCAATGTTCTCTTCCTGTGCAAACCAAAGAACGTTGATTTACTTATTCATAGAAGCTTAGAAAATGTTTTTTTCTACATACATGTATATCAGCTGTGGCAGATATTACCACAAACTTCTGTCGTGGTGATATTTTTTGCAGAAATATCATACTATGAAGTTTTCTCTAGATTACCCGAGTCTTTTGACGCAGATCTCGAAGGAGGTTCAGCTGACCTTGACGGTGGTTACAGTGCTCATGCCAAACCTTCAGGTATCTCGGCAACAAACGTTTCTGAACATCTGTGACGTCCACACCCATTACAATCACAATGTCAGGAAAGAGCTGTTTCAGCAATATGTACTCCACCTCATCAGTGTTGTGAGGGAAGCCCTCCAAGATAAAGCCTGTAGACCTACAAGGCACAGTTTTCTTAAGATGAACAAATGACTTGTGTTCACAAAATAAACTACAGCTACAATATAGGATACATACTATTATACTGTACGCAGTGGATAATATTTGCATGGATATGTGGATATGCGCATTTATATGTTGTTATGCATACACTTACATATACGGCTCTTGTTTCCAATAGGGTGTGATGACCTTATCCAGTATCTGTGGAGTCAGTGGTTCTCCATCAGACAGGTAGGCTTTAATGTCTTTTTCCTCATCAGTCAGTTCAACTTCCTCCTGTTCAAAGACAAAAGCAGATACACACTAAGAATATCTTCTTTACCAAGTAAAAATATTATAATTCACCCAGTAAAGGTTTAATAAAACCAGAAAAATTTGGCATGGTATGTTAAATCAAATAAAATTATCATTCAATTATGTCTGACCTGTATTAACCTCAAAATGAAACAGCAGAATCGGCAACGCAGGCCAAAAAAGTTGAGAAAGTAAAGCATTTATCATTTCGTGATGACACAGTTAAAAGATGTTTAGGGACTGAAGACACCAAGCAATGACGTGTTGTACACATAATTTCTTGTTAAGGTGTGCAACAGCAGGGGTGGGTTCTTCTCTGCTACGGACAAATAAGGACAGCAAGCAGATCAGACCAGTAAGTACACCCTCTTCTTCCTCAGCCAGGCCTTTGTCTTGTTGAAATATATGTGACTATCCCTTGGAAAATCTCGAAAGCAGCATTTATTGCTCCAAAATTTCAATGTAATTTTCAGTATTAATGGTGCATCACAGATGTTCAAATGACCTTTACAGGCCCTGGCTACTGATTCAAATGTGATGGTTCATCCCAGATACCTCTGACCTCAGATGAATAACAGTGTTTGATTCAATGGTGTCTCAGAGATCGTCACTCATAGGTGTTCAGCTTAGATTTATGCTCTCACCCTTTATACAGAAACACATTTAATTATTTTAACTGATTTTAGCCCCAAAGTTGCCCATTTCAACATTTCTGGAACGTATAACAGGTTTGCGTAACAGTCATTAATCAAACAATACATGAAAAATATGGTGCTCTGCTCAAGGTAAATCTCTTTTTTTCAATTTACACTTTCCATACTGTCCCTGCTTTTTTCTGATTTGTGATTGTAAAAACTCTGAAAAATAATTTCAGGTACCATAATATTAACAAACTGACCTCTGTGTCATGCATGTTGTCAGAGGTAGCATCAGTTTCATTCTCATCCTCGCCCCTGGCTTCCTTTATTAGAGCGTCCAGATCTTCAGAAGGATCTTCTGAAGACTCCTCCACTTCATCAGAATAAGGAACCTGCTTCTTTGTCTTAGCCATGAGGAGTATCTGGAGCTGCTCCCTGAACTGAATGTAGAAGAGACCAAGCTCACGGGCAAGCCATTCCCCGTTAGTGGTTTTCCCTGATCCTCGGGTGCCCAGCAAAAAGATACGCAAGGCTGGAGGCTTCCATGAAGGCAGATAGAGACCATGTTAGGGTTTATTATTGATCCTACAATACGGTTTTTGTTGTTTCTTATATCATTTTTTTACCTTTAAAGGCTCTGTTTGTGCAACAAATTGTTCTGGCATTTGAAGGAATCTATCCATAGCTTCTTGGCTGGAGAAGTAGTATGTTTTCTCTCGGTACTTGGCTGCAACTTCATTTGCAGTGGGAACCAGGACTTTGTTCATTTTTAAGGCCACAGGGCAGAAATGAGAAGTGTCACCCAGTAATCTCTTAGCTGTTGGGGCCACCTAAAATGGAGAATACAAAATGAAAGGGGTCAGCAGGGAGGGAATAGGATGTCTATGAAAAATTAAATAAATGTATTCATGTTTTCTGTTGAAATTTTTATTTTTAATTTTTTGTAAATATCATTTTATTATTTTCAGTCAGCATTATCTTATCAGCATTTTACATCATGTATATAATTTCTATATATGTAAAGAAAAATAAACAAAAACATACTCATAGAGGGAAGCATTGACAGAAACAGTAGAAATATACACGGTAACCTACAATAGAGTTAAAGGGAAATAATAAGTATATTTCCCATTCTATTCTTTCCTTCTGGAAACCCTTTTCCCCTGTATAAGATGAACAGCGAACATCTAAAGTGTGTAGCATGAACCAAGGGTTTACATGGATCTGTACATACATTATTCTTATAAAGTAAAATCAGCCTGCTGAAGTTTTAATATTATGTGTCAGATGAAATTATAGGTAAAGAGAGTCACAGTTAAAAGGTTTCTTTTTTCACTAACCTCATCTTCCTCTGCTGTTTCATTGTCAACACTGTCTTCCTCTTCTTTCTCCATCTCAGCAAAGGCTTCCACCTCTTCATCTAGGTCTGTGGCTGACAGCTCCCGGGATGCATACCTGAACGGGTCTGAAGATGAATTATGTTATATGGTATGTAACGAAACATGTTTCTTCCTCACTTGGAAAAATAAGGGACTCTTTGAGACTACACTTACTTTCCATCTCAAAGGTCATCTCTTCCAGTAGTTCTTCTGGGCTCTTGCCATTGATTTCCAAAACTGGATGGCTAATAGTTAAAATGGACTGCATTTGGTTCCATTCTGTCTCAAACTGCTGCAGTTGTTGTTTGTACACATTCATTTCTGGACCATCTGGATAACCTAAGTCCCAGTTGTCAGGCTGCTCTATAACTTCAGCTACACAGAAGAACAGATGACAGTTGGGAAAAACAAAAGTCGTTTTCAAATTAATGCAGCAGCTGAGGCAGTTGCAAAAACAACACATGAATTTTCTTATTTTACAGTCACGGAAAAAAATATTAGCCCACCCTTGTTTTCTTCAACTTCTTGTTCATTTTAATGCCTGGTACAACTAAAGGTACATTTGTTTGGACAAATATAATGATAACAACAAAAATAGTTCATAAGAGTTTAATTTCAGAGCTAATATCTATCCATTTTCCATAGTTTTCTTGATAATAACCAAATCACTTCAGTTCTTACATCAATATCTATGGCATTGTACTGACAAAAACAGTGCTTTCAGGCATTCCATGTTTTCTTTTCTGTCTGTTTTAGTCACATGATACACACAGGAGTTAGTACTTGATTGCCTAACCATTGTTTTTGATGACTTTTGATGGTCTAATCATTTTTTCCGCGACTGAATGTAAAAAAAATAGCATTTAACATTTTACATTTGACAAATCTGTTCATGTCTCACCTCCCATTTTAATTGTCTCTGGATGTGTAGGGCTCTCAATGTCAGGTTTTTCTGCAAATGAAAATTACCATAATCAACCTGTGCTCATTAGATATTACAAGGCCAAGGGGAGCAGTCTTGCAGGCAGTTAGATTTAAGGGCAATTAATACCTTCAGTTTCTTCAATAACTGTCTCTAGAGTTGAATGTAATTCTGAAGGCTTATCTTCTTCCTCTGCTTGCTTCTCATGGTTTCTAAAAAGAATAGAGATTGAACAAAAAAGCTGATAAAAACACAACATAGGTTTGAAAAAAAAAAAATGTTTACAGCCTTATTTCACGTGTACTCACAAGGACTCTTTCTCCTCTTCAGAATGCTGCTTCTGTAGCCGCTCTCTGACTGCTTTATCCACACTGTCTTTATTCTTCTCATACAACCTTTTCAATACTGTCAAACACAGTGAAGTGCAACAATGAGTTTGTAACAAGTTTGTGAATTTTGAATCTGAGGCCCAAAATGTCAGACTGTGTTTCCTACCCTGAGTTCCATCACTATCGCTGAGGCAGAAGAGGATATCTGGTAGGATTTCAGCTTGCTGTAAGGCCTCCATTTGGGAAAAGTTCTTGGGAAAGTTGTCAAGCACCCAGCCAGTCTTGACATCTGCATCAGCGTCTGCTGCTTCAATCTGTTCAATCAAATGCTTAGTCAACAACTGTGTTACAGACTACACAATATGCAGTCTGTAAATATCATTTGTCATGAAAATCAAATAATGCTTATTAAGATTGTAGGAGTACTGTGTGATGTACTCATTTTCATGTAAAAACACTTAGAATTTGTGTAGGATTGAAAAATTTGTGTGAATATATAGCAGTCAAGCTGCCATGTTTCAGATTTTAACTAACCTCTTTTATGCGTTTCTCCAATACATCAGCATACAGGCCAAGGGGTGATGTGCTCATATGTTTAGCTTCTTCTAGAGTAGTAAGCACCATCGCCTTCACTTCTGGATGGTCTTCCGTCACTTAGAACAGTGAAATACATTTGCACATTATGTAATTTCCTACACTGGATTACACTGTATGTGTCATTTTTGTGTCCACAACATCTGCATGTGCTTCTGTGGCAAAAAGATATAAATAGTAATTTTATTGTATTACCTTCTATGGAGCTGGTTTCATCTAATTACCGAAAAAAGTAAATAATTAATTCCATATGGCAGCATATTTAATGTTACAGTTACACATAGATAATAATTAACACTGTTTGTATATTCAAGATAAAGTGTTCAATTATCACCGTGAACCAAACTAAGTTCATCTTACCTGAGTTTTTTCCACCATCCACCTCCAGCTTTGCCTTGACTGCTTCTAAAGCAGCCATTGTGGTCTCCTCCTTGATTTTGTCAAGTCTCTCCTGCTCCACTTTGTCCAAAACTGGCTGCACCATTTCTTCCATATCCAATATCACTGCACCGTAATGCTGTGTGAGCAGCTTACACAGGGTACTTTTCCCTGACTGTGAGGGGCCGATGATAGAAACCCTGCATGGGGGCCTGGGCATTGGAGGCACTAAGTACCGCCTAGGATTTGTGACAAACTTCTGGTAGGCCTCTTTAGAAGAAAGGAAGTACAGTTTGTCCTGGAATCTGTTGAGATTGATTTGGGAATTATTTGATAGTTACCCAGTGTCATTTGAAGATATTGCAGATAATTCCCTTGACTATAGGCTAATGAAGAGCACTCACCCTACAGATAGTTCTGGCCTGCCTATAGTGAGCTTGCCTTCCATAAGAGCCACTGGGCAGGCTTGACCCCAGCGACTTCTTTTCCACCTAAACCCAGGGGCCACTGTCCTGGAGGAGGACATGATTCTCAGAAGGTCCTCCTGCAAAAGATACATGTAGTTGAACTGAGTGGACACATAAGAAGATCTGTGCATAATTTAAAATATGTTTGGGAAATTGTTTTAAATTTGTTTTTACCCTTTCACATGAATAAGTATTTTAATATAAAAAATTATAAGTATGCTTAATGATGACAGACCCTCTCTTCTGGCAGTTCATCTTCATCATTCTCACGGAGGAGGATGGGAACTGAGACACGATTGACAGCCATGGATCCAAGACGAGCCATTACAGACTACAGATACAACAGGTAATTTTATGCATGAATAATCATTATTATTTACAGTGTACAGTCTTTATTTCTTCTAGGTTCATTTGTTTGTGTCTTACTGAGTGTAGCTCATCAGGTGTGTTGTTCCCATCCAGATTCAAACGATAGAGAGGGTTGTGGTTTGTCATGTAATCCTAAAAGATACAACTTACTAGTTTATATTTACCTGAAGAGTTTTTAATTAATTTAGACCAAAATTTTAAATCACAGTCTTGAACCAATTCAGCTTTTCTCATTGTATTTTGTTTTGGAAAGATCAATTACAATTCTCTATTCAAAAGGCAACACTGGATGACATGATGAACTGCATTATGTATAGTGTGTATAATTAAGTTTTCAGTATCATGAATATTCTGTAACTCACCTCCAAGGGTCTAAGCATGGTATCTTTATAGATGCTGATTTTAAGTGAAACATTTTGCGATAAATTTTCTGGTGTCCACACCATTTGGTCAACACTTTCCTTTTGGATTTCCTCTTCCACTACCTGTAAGAAAAAGGTAAAAAAAAAAAAAACATTTTACGTATCAATCAAAGTTGGAAAATTTAATGACTTTGCTCTGACAAATGACAGAAAAGGTCAAATTAAATGGCTAGAGATGTTTTTTTTTGTTCTCTTGCCATACCTGTTCTTCTTCATCCTCCACTTCTTCACCAGTGCTCTCTGTCTTTTTGTTGTATACTTCCTCACGCTTCCACTGATCCCTGTTGTATAACCGACCTGTTTCTGGGTGCTGCTTCTGACCTGACAGCCTCTGGATCAAGTCTTTGTCTGTACACTGGTGAGAGAATGGAATATGGTTAAGTTAAAACCTGGATAAGACACACATTGAGTAATCTTTATCAAACCAACCAAAAAATGACTTTGAGGATGTACATGTTAAAGTTATCATGTTAAATGAAAAGATTTTAACTACCTTATAATACTTTTTCAAAAACTATACAGCATATGAAACAAAAAATACAGTTCTAAAGTTCTATTAATGAACATGTGGATAACCCTGATATTGATGATAAAATCAGGCGTCAACTTCAGGTTTTTGATTAGCTCAATCTGCTCGTGAATCTTCATACACTCCTCTGACATGAATGGCAAACAGCTCAGTACATAGCCTGTAACACAGCAACAGCAGAACATCTTTATTAACATGTACAAATGCAGCTTCCTGTGAAAGTACAATGCACAATCAGCAGTTATGATAGGTCATTTTAAGGTAATTTACAAACATTACTATTGTACTAATACAGAACACATAAACTCTTAAGTTAAATGATTTACCATAGTGCTCCACCTCAGGTGAGTTAAGTTTGGCAAGTATTAACTCGAGAACCGTGTCTTCTGGTATACTTCTCCCTTCATTTAAGAGGTCCAAGAGCTAAGAAGGTAATAATAATAAAGCTATGGTAAATGCACATGTCATAGAAAGGACAATTCACTCTGTGCTTTATAAAGAAAACTACACCTACTTCTGCCCCTTGCTTTGTTTTATTTTGGATGTGTGAGTTGATCAGATCAGTATCTGAAATATTATGAGATATGAAAAACACCTCAGTCACAACAGGCCTCAACCTGGCTTAGAAAAAAAAATACAGATGACACACTTACCATCTATCAAGATGCATTTCCAAGACTCTGCAATTTTTTGAGCCAAGGTGGATTTGCCAACACCCTGTCATAATTGCAAACTTTTAGTTGAACTCTAATGTATTGAACACAAGTTTTTCAGTCAACTGTAACCAAAGCTCATTTTGTAGAAGACACACTATTGTGACATGGCAATTACATGCAAACATACAGCGGCGGAAAAAAATATTAGACCACCCTTGTTTTGATCAATTTCTTGTTTATTTTAATGCCTGCAACAATTAAAGATACATTTGTTTGGACAAATATAATGATAACAACAAAAATAGCTCTTAAGAGTTTAATTTCAGAGCTGATATCATGCCATTTTCCATGATTTTCTTGATAACCACTTTCTTGATAATCACTTAAGTTCTTAGATTAATAGCTATGGCATTGTACTGACAAAAACAGTGCTTTTAGGCATTCCATGTTGTCTTTTCTGTCTGTTTTAGTCACATGATACACAGGAGTTAGTACTTGATTGCATAACCATTGTTTTTGATGACTTTTGATGGTCTAATCATTTTTCAGAGACTATTATTTATGTGTGTATGGTTTAGCAATTGAATATTAGTAACAAATGAATAATTGAAAAATTAAAAAAAAAAAAAAAATCAAAGAGCAATCAATACTACATGAAAAGTATGCCATGTATTCTAATACAGATGTGTTTGTGTGTGTATGAATTACCGGTCTTCCTATAATAATGAAGCAAGTAGGTTTGGCAAGAAGGCTCTCCCTCTCTGCATCATCTTCATTTAGACTGTCAACTAAGGGCTCCATTTTTGTTTCTTCAGATTTCTTCAAATGTACACAGAGACATAAACACCAGGAAAAAAACGACCAGTCAGAATAATATATGTATAGAGTAACAAGCATAGTTAACTAGCTAACTACAGGTCACTTCATGTTAGCTTAGCTGATTGCCATAAACCTGATAATATGACCTGTCAAAGTTCCAGTACAAAAGTTAACAGGAAGTGCACACACCGTTACTTTGGGACTTTCTTTATATTATTCTGTTTTGCTTTACTCCATTTATCATCTTTTGTTGCTCAGAAAACTTAGCCTTGATGCTAACGTAACTTAATTAACCTACCTCCCTACCTTGCTGCGTAACCATAGTAACAGCCAAACTAAAGAGAACGGTGAAAGAGAATGGGAGATTGATTAAAGTGTTACCTATACAATTATTTTTGCGTCTATTAATGGTTATAAAGAATTTTTTCCCGCTTTGATGGAACCATATCCATTGTATTATGTAAAAATAAATAAATAAATAAATAAATAAATTAATAATTCATTCTATCTTTTTGGCCGCGCGAGGCACCGTATCAGCTGACACGACTCGTATCATGACAGTCACCTGACTAAAACAAATGCATGCTACACCCATTCTGTTTGCTAGCCGGGAAACACTTGACTTAATTTATTAACAAATGAAGAAAAGTAGTTATTTCGAATGGTAGTTGATATGTATATCATTATCCGTAAGGCAGTTAGTAAGTAACTAAATTACTGAGCGTAACCTCAACTAGAAATTTGCACAAAATACCGGTAGTAGCTAGCTTAGTAGCTACTTAAACATTTAGGGTTGACTATGTGTAGCCTATTCGCTATTATATATACAGTATTATTTTAATGTATTGATTTAGATATCGTATCTACATTCACTCTGCAGCTCTTGTGTTATTCATTTTGGGTTGTGACTTGATAACACACAAAGAAAAATGCCCCAGTCAGCGGGTATCATCAGTGGGATCCAGAAGATGGTTCTATATGAAACCAGAGCTGTAAGTCCTGCATCATATTTGCTAAATTTGTCGCATTATTATGGCTTGATAAATTTTGTCTACTGTCTCTTTACGTGTGAAGGTTGTCTTTTGATTTTTATCATGTTTTAAATGATATTTAATTCACACATTGCTACATGCGATTAAGGAAATGTTTATTTTTTGCACTTTCACTAAATACAAGACGCTCAGACGATACTCTTTATCTCCAACACCCAGATGGAAATATCTTTCTTAGGGTGGCTGTAGAGTAGTCGTTCTCAGCCTTTTTCTGTCGGACCCCCATTTGGAGGACGAAAAATTTCCAGGCCCCCCTCAACCCCAACAACACTGTAAAAATGGTGCAATTATAACTTTTATTGAAAGAAACATAAATATTCTAACAATACTTTTTGCTTTTCCTTGTATAATTTGTCGTGCAAATTTAAAATGACTTAGATTTTGGCCTGAATAATACAAATAAACTCAACAAGACTGCTGAGACCCTGAGACAATATTTTTCCAAATAAAAATAGGAAATTCAATAGTCTTACAACTATGACAATAAAGTTACTTTTTTTTTTTTTTTTTAAGAATAACAAACAAATATTGGTAATAAAGATGAACATTTTAACAATATTGCATGGCTGTAATGAGCCCATTTACATTGCACATCTCAGAACATTAAAGTGCAAACTGTACAAACTGTGCAAAAACAGAAACATTGCACATTTTTCTTTTCCAGTAAAATCCTTGTCCATTCTGCAAACCTAAACTCTTTGTCTAATCTAGTGACAGATCACCATGGCAGTAGATTTGTTTGTTGTATGTCCCTAAAATGAGTCCAGGGTGCTCCAACACTAAAACCTCCAGGAGAGATCCCATGCCCCCCCCCCCCCCCCACAAGTCAGTTTTAGGAAAACTGCTGTAGAGTCAGAACAGACAATATTCAGAGAAATTGCTTTTTCTGTTGACAGTTACTATTTAAACTACTGGTATCAAACACCTGAAATTTCATACAATATCTAAAGAAATTTATGAAAGGGTATTTATTTGGTCATTTGAAAACGCCAACATTTCAAGATTGTAGACATGGGATTTTACAAAAGGTGGAGAGGTTCAATTTGAGTGCATTCAGTATGCACTAGAGGGCAGCATAACAACAGCTTTCCGGTTTGCTGTTGTACAGCTTTGGAAGTGATTGATATATCATCTGTGAGGTTTCTGTAGAAATTCAATGTAATAACGGTCCCTCAGCATTGATTATTTAGTTTTAAATTCATGAATGTGGTTAATAATTGCAACAGTGTATGACATGTATAAATAAATCTGATGATAGTAAAACACATTCAATAGATTCTGTGCAAAAAGACAATGCAAAAACATTATTAAAAGTAAACAGAAATGCAAGTGTTTCTTCTGCTTCTTCATAAGGTATTGAAATAATACAATTTCCCCCCTTATATTTTAAACTACATGACCCAAAACATTTTTGAAACATCATCATCTTGTACATCAGCTAGATCATGTCAATCCAAAGTATTTAATAACTCATCCAAGAGAAGAGAGTTGCATGAGGAGAGTGCTTCATTAAGAGAGGTGCACTGAGTGTTTCTCAAGGTCAAGGAAGGATGCTTTAAGAATTCATTCCTATAATTCGCCATCATCAGAGTTTACTACAGGACTGTTCTTTTGTCCAGGATCCTTCCAAGGACAGAGCCCTTCCTTTGGAGGATTTTCAAGTATATTTCCTTTGTGATCCTCTGCAGCTAAACAAAAAAGAGCAAACCACAACTGCAAATAAAACATCAATGAAGAAGATTAAAGAGCCAGCCATTTTACCAGTGCAAAATGCATTTAAATATTGATAATGATAATTAGTTTCACATGTTAAGCAAGGGGAGGCAACTTTATTTACACTATATAATTAATTCTATAAACAAAAGCAGTTCAGTGTGATAAATAATGAAGCATTCAAAGGAAAATGAAACCATGGAAGATAAAATGTAATGAGAAAAGAAAGAGCAGAATATATCAAATTATAATCAAAGAGGCTAATGTAATTAAAGAGCAGAACTGAACAGATAAACACTTCTGCACATTCATTATTGTCCTTGTAAATGTATTCATTGGTTTTCTCTTAAATTCTATTGATGTGTGTCAGTGCTTTACTGAACCACTGGGGGCAGGATGTCATCTGCTCATGACTTCCATTCATTAGTGCATTGATCAGTAGGAAGGAGGCTTGGAAGGAGGTGACTACCAAGGAAAGACGCTTGGCTTGGAAACAGTCAGTCACTGCTTTGACAATGGAATTAGTAAAGCAGCTTTTGATTACAACCTACAGAAGAAAATGCAACATGACTCAACCAAGATCCACAACGTGGGAGAAAAAAAATTATTTTAACACGTCACAGTGGATAAATAATTGTTTACAGTTATAACCGTAAATCAAACTTTAGAGACTGTTTCCACTTAAGCATCAGATAGCATTTCTTAGATGCCCCTTTGTTTTACATTTTGTTCTATTATTGCCCCCCTGGAAAATGACTGATTACACTGTGCAACAAAAAGTAACTTGTCGTCTGCTACTCAAGGAATATGATGTCTTCTTAACTGATTTTTGGTCACTAAAAATGAAACTGCAATCAGAATCTTGCCATCACGTCAGGTTTTTAAGTTATATGCATTTTTATAAAGTAGCCCATATGCGGTATTTGACGATTTATTGTTACGCTATAAAACAGACTTGAGTGCTTCATGACTATTTATTTGCATCTTATTTGGCTAACAATGATTGATTGAACATGTGCAATATTGAGTAAATCAAGAACGTGTATCAGAACATGCAATGCAAACTAGAAAAATCTTATTATAAAATAGAACTTAAACACTCAATATCTTAATTATGGCCAATGTCAGTTGTTTTTAAAAGTGTTTGATGCATTTACTCTTATGCTTGTGGGAGGTGTGGGTTTCTCGCTGAAGAAACCAGCAATAATCCCCCATCATATTTGAGTTGAACTGTCCTTGATACCTGTTTTCCATAACTGAAATATCTTGGTGAAACCGTTCTCCATGCTCATCACTTACATCACCCATATTGGGTGGAAAAAAATCAAGATGAGAATGCAAGAAGTGCATTTTAAGTGACATTCTACAACCCATTTGCTGATAGGCTTGAAGCATGTTGTCAACTATTTCAGCATACTGTTCACTTCTTTGGTTCCCAAGAAAGTTCTGCACAACCAGCACAAATGCTTCCCATACTGCAAGTTCCAAAGGACTGAGCCTAGTTTTAAACTCATTGTCTTTCACCATTTCACGTATTTGGGGCCCAGTGAATATGCCTGCCTTCAGCTTAGCATCAGATTTCTCCTCGCCAAACTTCCTTTTGAGATACTGAAAACCTTCACCATTCTGATCCATTGCTTTTACAAAATTTTTCATAAGACCTAATTTAATATGAAGTGGTGGCAGGAAGATTTTCTGTGGATCTACCAATGGCTTATGCTGGACATTGTACCTACCAATAGTGTGTTCCAGTCTTACAGGCCAGAATTTCACAGAGTAATGATTTCTGTCATCACGACTGTCCCAAAGACACAAGAAGCACATATGTTTCGTGTAGCCTAACTGCAGACCTGTGAGAAGGGAAACCACTTTGAGATCACCACAGATATTCCACTTGTGAACCGAGTAATTAATCAGTTTCAGCAGAATTTCCATTGACTCGTATGTTTCTTTCATTCCTACAGCATGGGCTAAAGGAACGGATGGTTTAATATTACCATTGTGGAGCAGTACAGCTTTGAGGCTTACTTTGCTGGAGTCAATGAAGAGTCTCCACTCATTGGCCACATGTTCATATCCTAGCTCATGCATAAGACCATTGACATCCAGGCAGAAGCACACATTATTTTCTGTGTTATAGAACACAGCTAAGCTTGTATGGCGATCCCTGAAGTGGGAAATTTTGGTACCCGTCTGCAGGAGGTTCCACTGTTGTAGTCGAGATCCCAAAATTTCAGGCTTTTCTTTGGATAGTGCCAGGTCTCTCACTAGGTCATTGAGCTCTTCTTGACTGAGCAAGTGAGGCTTCTTTTCCTGAAATTCAGGTTCATTCATTTCATCAGCATCAGTTCCATTGCTTTCTTCATCATCAGTGTTACTCTCAATTGCAGCAGCTGCTGGAGGTACTGGCAAAGGATTCTCTAAGTCATGAGGAACTGGCTTAAGAGCAGACATACAATCTGGATACACAATGCTTGACTTGTTTTTTTTAGAGAATCCAGCAATATTTGTCATACAGAAGTAGCAGTCAGAAGCATGGCTTGTTGGCTCTCGCCATACCATTGGCACAGCAAATGGCATACCTTTCCTTTTGCCATTTAACCACTGTGTAAGGCCTGAATTACACACAGTACAACAAATATGGGGTGCCCAGCCTTTATCTTGGTCTCCAACTTTACATCCAAAGTAATACTTGTAGGCAGTTTTCACTCTGTCAGCAAGGTTTTTACGCTGGCCACGTGGAGTGTATTTGCCACAAATATAGCAAAAGTTATCAGGGTGATTTACACAGCGACGCCTCTCCATTTTGCTCTTATTAGTGAAAAAGATTATGTGATTGTAAAACTATATGTTGTAAAATGAAGAGCTATTCTATGCATGAAAGACACCTTAACTTTCAAGAGCTTGTTGAGCCAAAATACTTTTATTCTCTTGCATTTACACGGCCATCATTATTATGCGGTTATTCATTACAAAATAAAGCCTATCTATAATAAGAAATCCTGATGTGCTGGCAAAATTTCAACTTCAGATTAGAACTCAGTGGACATGATATAGCCTATAACACATGTTTTCACCCCAGTAGCAAAATCTCTGTTGACCAGTGTTATATAACGATTCTGCTGTATCAGTGCAATGGATGTAATCTACTTCCAAACACTAATAGTGAAACATTTGTCACAGTGAAGGTAATTTTTTATTGATGGTTTTTGTGTCATATCGTTTTAGTGAAGTAACTATTTTGGACAAAAAGGACAAAGCATGACACGAGGAGGTGAGGAACAGTACAAAATGGCATTAGAACTGTACTGATACAGGGTGTTCCAATTTGACATTCTGTGGTGCAAAGAAAATCTTTAGTCATCTTGCAACTCAGTAGGAGAAAATAATGACTTTTAAGACACAGGTATACTGGGAAGACACACGGATTCTAACAAGAAACATGTTAGAATGTAGGTTAAAGATCGAATAGATAGGATGGTTATCTTTAATGTTTATTTGTAATGCATATACTGAAATACCAACATACATTCAAGTTAATCAGAAGCTTATATGGCATGTTCTGGATTTCATTAATATAGAATTTTACAAGGCTCTTCTTAATTCATTCCCCCAAGAGTGTTTAATTATAGGGTCCAATCAAGTGAAAGTGAACATCAACATAAAAAAAATTAATTTGCACACATATTTATCAACTGTGCTCATTTTTTAGCTAAAGATCTCTATTTTATGGAACTGTTGTCCTTTTTAAAATACCACTTGTAGAAAAAAGTTACAACCGATTTTATCAAGAGTACTTTTTACCCCATGGCCATGCCTCAGACATAAAAATATAGCTTGAATTTGATGCTAAAAATTATATCTAAAAAAACTGATCATCATAAATGTAAGTGTGGATGTATGGTGTAGTGAGGGGTTGTAAAATATGGAACAGAACTGCATTTTAGTATTTTTTTAGTATTTATTTATTTGCACATACAAATATAAAATCAGACAAATACATGTACATATCTCTCTTGGGAGAGAGGAGGCTCCGAAAATGTGCAGGTGAGGTCGGAAACCCGAAAGGCTTATAGAATGACCTCACCTTGACCGAGCTATATTTTAAACAAAATGAAAGCATGTCATTTGCATACCTTCCTTGAAGTAGAGGGATAAATAAAAATGACATAAAAGTAAGAAATGATGATTATATCTCAATAAACATAATTTCTTAAAAAAAAACATAAAGAGTTAAAAGAAATGAAAAATAATGATAAAGCAATAATAGTAGTTGTAATAGAAACAGTAAATACATAGATAAATAAATAATTAGATGGGAAAACATGAGATTCTGAACATGAACAGTGTTGCTCAGTGCAGCCAGGGTAGAATGGGAGAGAGGGTAGGAGGGTGCACTAGGCTGGAGTTGGGACCTTTCCAGGTGGAAAAGCCCACAGCAGGCAAGAAAACAAAACTGCAACAAGATATTATACAGTCCCTGCCCAAACAGAACGCATTAACTCCTTATATTGCTTTACACTACAGGGCAGGGGCCATCACAGATATTCATAAACATAATGTGCATGCACGTTTAATCCCCCTTGGCCGAATATAGTGTAAGATTCTGTTGAAAGTTACTGCCCTATAATTTAGATTAGATTGTCTATGTGTAAAACTTATTACATACATATTTAGATGTGAAAGTACTTAGATATTATAACTGCACAAGGCTATTTGACCTTGAAAAAGTAGGTCAAGGTCACCTATTTTTAATAGGCTTCTGCTCCATGCCAAGACGCCTCCACAGCAAGGTTATTATCGTTAACGAAAACGAATGAAATGACGAAAACTAAAATTGAAAAAACATTTTCGTTAACTGAAATTAATAAAAACTCTAATTAAAAGAAAAAGACGATAACTAACTGAAACTGTATCGTGAGCTTACAAAACTAACTAAAACGTATAAAAATTATGGATACAATTCCCTTCGTTTTCGTCTTTGTCAATGTCGGATTGATATGAAATTAATTTATTTCGCTCCAGCAGTTTTAGCTGGTGACACCATAGGACACTTCACAGTCTGTCATGTCTGGTCACTGGTGGTTTCCAGTCGTCTTCTGGTCCCCACTCTACCTGGAACATACAGACTAAAGCTGGGACAAAGCAGCACAGTCTTGTCTGGGATTGACTGTAGTGATACATGGGTCGTTTTTTTTTTTTTTTTTTTTTTTTTGGCATACCGTGTGTGTGCGCATGAGTGACAGAGACAGAGCAGAGCTAAAGGACAGAGTCAGTGTTGAACTAGCATCCAGGTAAAAACTGGAGAGTTTATCACCATGAAAAGACCTTCCAAGCCCTGAACTGCACAGTTTAGAAGAGGAGAAAAGAGGAGGATGAAAACTAATCCAATTACAGAGGTTTTGAACCTGTTAGAATGTTCAAAAACGTTTGATGTTACTAGCTACAGCTAGCTGAACTGAACTGAAGCAAAGTTGGCTAATAATGGAACTGCAGATGATTAAGAGATGAGATATCTGCTAAGGTGTGGTTTACTGATGAGGAACTGGGTTAGATATGTTTATAAGTGGTTTATATATGTTTCTGTCTGCTTTAACTGCTGGTTAGCTGGTTTATAATAGGTTCCTATCTGCTTTAACTGCTGGTTAGCTGGTTTGTATATGTTTCTATCTGCTTTAACTGCTGGTTAGCTGGTTTATATCTGTTTCTATCTGCTTTAACTGCTGGTTAGCTGGTTTGTATATGTTTCTGTCTGCTTTAACTGCTGGTTAGCTGGTTATATATGTTTCTATCTGGTTTAACTGCTGGTTAGCTGGTTATATATGTTTGTATCTGGTTTAACTGCTGGCTGCTTTGTGCATCTCCTCTCATGCTTTGCACATCTTCGCATTGTTTCACGTAAGTGACGTTGTGTATGGATTGCACCCCCCCTCAACCTGCTATAGGGAATTTATACATTGTACGGTACATTGTGTCTCTGCTCAGTCCATGAGCCGCCCTAACCCGACCCCCAAATAAAGTGTCCAGGGTAACCCATATCTGCGCCTCACTAATTTCTTTGAATAGGATGATGAGGAAGATAAAATATATGAAATAACTAAAACTAATACTAAAACTAAACTAAACTAAACTAAAACTAAGCATTCAGAAAAAAACGATAACTAATAAAAACTAACAAACCTGCTCTAAAAACTAATTAAAACTAACTGAATAAGAGAAAAAAAAGTCAAAACTAATTAAAACTAAACTATAATTAAAAATCCAAAACTATTATAACCTTGCTCCACAGTATAAATTTGGTGCTGATATCTCAATGCATTCTTCAGATAATGTGATTATGTCATTGAATGGACAGACAGACAGACGAACAGATGACTAAACGATTACAATACCGCTCGGCCAAGAGGTAAAAATTAAACTTCATGCCGTGAGCCTCCATCTCATAACGTTGTCTGATAGTTTCATCATTAAACTCACATCTACTGACAGTTTAGATTGACTATTAACAGGCATGTTCCCATGGGCAGTGTGGTGGTGCAGTTATTAGCACTTTCACCTTATAGCAAAAAGCTCCTGGGCCTTTATGTGTGGAGTTTATATCTTCTCTACAGGTATTGTGGCTTTCTCCTACTGTCCAAAAACAGGCACTATAATAGGCTGATCAGTTCTTCAGTGTCTAAAATCAAAGATTAATACATTTCTTTAAAAATCCACCATCAATTGTCATCAACATGAACTTATTTGGAGCTGTGTGAGCCATATTACAAAAGCCTTTGTTTTATGAAATGCATTGTAACCTAAAGTGCTTTCATGACTCTTTTGTCTTTCTTTGTTGCAGCGATATTTTTTGGTGGGGAGCAATCAGGCACAGACCAAGCACAGAGTTCTAAAGATTGACCGCACAGAACCCAAGGATCTGGTCATAATCGACGATAAGGTGAGGCCTGAGTTTCTACTAGAGTTGGTACAGTGCTAATGTATATGCTTATGTAATACAGTACAGTACGCCTGGGGGGAAATTGTACAATCACTCAGCCTGTCCCAAGTGTATTGTCGATGACAGGTTAGCTGATGAGTGCTGACTGCACCCCCTTTTCTTCTCTGTTGCTCATTACCAGGATGTATGAGCTAGAAGTTGATTTGTTTGCTCATATTGTAGGCGATTATTATTATGATGTGTTTGCTGTTATGCAGCATCCATCACTAGCTATCCATCACCCCACGCTCTCATTTCTACAGATATTACACTAACCTCAGAAAACTTAGTAGTTTTTTTTCTTTTGAGTGGCACAAGATAGTGCTTTATAAATCGAGTCTGGAGACACGAGAATGTGATGGAGTGGAGGTGAGAGGGTTTAAAGCAGGTAGTACAACCTCAGCTTTTACTTTCTTTTTATGATTATATGGACAGAGCTGACACATATGCAGTAATGGAATAAAAGGCTTCTTAGACTCCCTTAAATTAAGGTCAGGTGAATATCCTTTATTAATGTGATATTACACAACTCCTGTACATGTTATACATAAAATATTTAATTCCACAAATACAGCAAAGGTGAACATGAGTAATAAAGGTACATAAATCATTACTCTATTTCCATTTTGTAAAGTTATGGAGAAAAAAGGGTGATAGAGGAGCTGTTGTATGGTGTAAAAAGGATAAAAAGGTTCTTCTATTACCAGGGAGAGAATATATGTATGTAAATATGTAAACACTTGAAAAACTTTATTCTTAAATTTTTATACTTTCAAGAACATTTATTTCTACCTGTCTTTTCTTTTCCACTGGTGTGTTGCATATTGCTGCTGTATACTATTAAATTTCCCCATGGTGTGATCAATAAAATCTTATCTTATCTTATCTTATCTTATCTTATCTTATCTTATCTTATCTTATCTTATCTTATCTTGCGTGTTGTTGGTCCATTTTTTGGAGTAAATAATTTGAAGGACACTTGAATTTTTAGTTAATATTGCAGGAAGAATTTGGATCACACCTAATCTATTTTTCATTTAATTGCTTCTCTAATGGTTTTGTAGAAAATATTGGCGCATTATAAAAAAAAAAAAAAGCTTGTTAGTCATCCATTTATTACAGCACAGAAAAAGATGTCTATATCTGCAAATCTAACTGCATCTGAATCAACTTTTCTATCAGTTTTAGAGTATGGTGGTGTTCTATATTCTTCAGCTGTTTATCACTCTGCTTTAAGATTTAATACTCATGATAAATACAACACTCATGGTGAATTTGTGTGACATAGCTGTGTGGAATTTTCTTTCTTCAAACCACGATAAACACTGGATCTTATTTATTTATAAAGCACTTATTGGTCTTTTACCACCATACATCAGTTCATTACCATCTTTTGCATCCATCTTGCACCCATAAAACCCACTCAGATTGTTTTATTATGTTGCAAATGACACCTATTTTCCCTAATCTTAGCAAATCTAGTTTTATTCATTGTGCAGCTATAACATGAAACAGCAGTTGAAAATATTAAGGATGTATTACTTGTATTTTTAGGGCAATTAAAATGTGTAATTTCCCCATATTTTACTAATAATTCTTTTTGTTTTAGTCATTTTAAACGCTTTATATATTTTTTATTGGTTTTTATTGTTTTATTTGTTTTGCTGTTATTACCAAGTTGCTTTTTATTGCCCATGTTCTGTACCTAGTAACATTCTAATTTTATTTTTTGTTAGGTTTTCTGTTGTTTCTGGAATCAACTATTTCTACCATGACTATTTTCGTGTTTTCTCAGTATTAGAAAACAAGGCCTTGATCTCAGTATGTTCAGAGATAAAATGAGGGTTATACATCTTTTCTTTGGTAAGGTAATACATAATATGTGATTTGTTCTGTCTTCCAACCCTGATTCATATTGTTAGAATGGAGGCTGAGCAGTGCTTGAGCCTCAAGGATGTTTATTGTCTGTTTTCTGTAGCATGTGTATAACCAACAAGAGGTACGGGATTTGCTGAGCCGGCTGGACTTGGGAAACCGCACTAAGATTGGCCAGAAGGGCTCCTCGGGCCTGTCCAGGTCCGTTACTGCCATTGGTATTGTGGGTAAGCACACTATTGTCCACCACCTCCTGATTACTCTTTTTTTTCTGTCTGTCTTCACCTGGGATGGCAATAACTACTGAGAGTCACAATGAAGACAATCCCCATTTTGGAAGTATTAGTTTTGCAGGTTTGGGTGCTGACCTGATTTTGCATACAATACACATTTCAGGAAATGAAATATGCCGAGATGAAAAGAACACCTGTCCTTTATATTTCACCGTGCAGCAATATAACCATAACATTACATCTACTACTATCTTTTTAAAGCTTCCGTTTTCAGGTTTGAAGTAATGACCTCTTTTCAGAAGCAGCACAAACCTTTTGCATCTTCATCACTTTTCATTCCCCTCTGTACATCTTTATTCGGCAAAACGTTATATGGTTGAAACTTTCTTACCTTATTTTGTCCCTTTATTCCCAACAAAAATTATTAAAGTTCCTCATGCAATATTTACTGACAGTAAGTTGGTGAGTTCCTAATTACTTTTTAGTTCAGGGGACATTAACTGTGGTCCCCAATCAAACATAGCAGGTGACAATAATGGTCCCCAATACTGGATACCATTTACTATTAAATACAAAAAAAAAGCATGACAAGCTACTGTAGAGACAAAGCAACATAACATAGTGACTCATCCAAACATAGTGATCAATATTATTTTCCATTTCTGTTAATGTAATAGTATATATAATATATTATAGTATACATAGTAAGTGGGTCTTCCAAAATTCACTTAATTTACATTTCATTTTACACTGGACCTGTAATACTAGTGAAAAATCATAATTTTATCCATAATCTTTAATATATGATTATTGATTAATTTATGGACACAATGCCTCTTCTCTATGATGCATTTTTTTGTCATTTATATGATTGGTTTCATGTTCATATAGCTGTATTTTTTTAACCCATAAAGACCCAGTGCTACTTATATATTGGTTCCCAAATGAAATTTTCTCTCTATCTAGCCTTTCTTTTATGATTTATCACCATTTATTTATAATATTGTCCTCTGTATTTTGCATTTTATCAATATAAATCATGTATTTTCCTGTATTTAATTTACTGAACATGAATATGTTCATAAAAGCTCAGATTAAAGTTGAGGGATATTATATCAAAAACAGATAAAACTGCAGAAAAAAAAGGACTTTTTCAGTCCAGTCTCTCAATAACTGAACATAAACTCAGTGTGTCTATCCACTGTCATTGATCCAACTCCATGGGTTTTACTGGTGATTCAATGTTGTAGAAGATGACAGTGTTTCCGCAGTAACAATGGAGCCTCTAAATGTACAAATGGGTCATATCTGATGACAAACTATTTTACGCTCATTATTTACATGTATTGATAGGATTAGTGGATCAACAGGTATTAAACAGTTGACATCAGTAGATGATTTTGGTCGGTGATGGATGTTTGGCTCTTTATGGGTGAATTACAAACTTCTTTTGGCTCAGTCTGTGTAAACACAAAGCCATAGAAGCTAAGGCTGTTTTGGCTCCAAGTCGGTATCAGCAATATTAACCGGTTAAATTAGGTTTTATCTCGGTAGCTTTAGGTGGGTCAGTCACACTGACACAGACAATTTTGACTTTGATGTCTGCTTCAATAAGTGATAGCTTTTTTTCCCACTGTGCCTTGGTGCCATTTGTGTTCACAAGCTGCTTTTCACTGAAGTCGGTGGGTAATCTGGAATCAAAGAGTATAGTCAGTACAGTGTATTCTGAATGCTCCGTAGCTGTTCTTATTACAGGATGTAATGACAGCCATTATTCTAAGTGTATTTTTACTCACTTTCATCTGACTGTTTTGTCAGTCTGACCCACCTCTGGTAGGCCAAAACCAAATGGGATTACCAATGGAGTGTCAGTTGGGAAAGCATAAAATGAATGAGTATAACTGGGTTGTGGAAGTGTAGTTTGCTCTCAGGCATCAGGACAGATACTAAAAGCTTAGTCTGAGACGTCTATACATGTTAAAACTGAAATTGAAGGTTTTGTTTATGTTTATATGTGGAGTTTTAATGTGGAACTCATCACCTTTGTCATCACTAGGCCTTTCACAATCAAATAACCACTATGTCGAAATTATTTTACGTAATTTGATAACCATCTCCATTTCCCTGTTGGTGAAAGTAACAAATAATTCAGTTCAATTTTATTTGTAGAGCCCTATATCACAACAAGGTTGCCTCACAGGGCTTTACAGAATTATTTGGATATGAAAACAAACAGCAGTCAAATAAACAGTAAAATAACAGTAAAATAAGAGCAATAAAATAAAATAAGAGCTAAAATATGAGCTTTCATGATTTCTTTTTTTTTATCCTATCTTTTTTTTTTTTTTTCCATTTTAACATTGTGTGACTGGTGCTCTTAATGTTGCACCTCATTCTTCTTCTGGTATGAATTTAATGTTAAACTAGCCCTGCAGTGGTTTATTTTGATTTTGCACTTTGATTGTACTGAACTTTGCATATTTAAGTCATGTTGCATCTGCCATGTTTAGGTGCTATTAACAAGGCAAACAGAAGTATACGGTAACTAATTTTTTATGTTTCAAATTTCTATACTTCTTCCTTTTCTTCATAAAGTGTATGTTGCAAATAGTAAGTTAAATTGTTATTATTTTACATGCAGTAAAATTGTTAATTGCAGTAATTTGTATAGCCTAGTAACTGTACAATGGCACCAGGGTATCTGTGACATAACCCACCTGTGGTAGAGATTTTTTTTTATCCTTAAAAGTAATGTTATACAATTTTCAACTGAGTTACATAAAAACCTTTTACCTTCATGAGGCAAATATTACTTATAATATTGAGGTAATTCAAACCCACATGAAGACCTTCAATGTCATATTATCTATTGAAGGTCATACATGATCCAAATAACACATTCAAGAGCTAAAAATACCACAATGATTACAATGCTGTATTTGGTCTGGGTCTGGTTTTAATTCTCAAGACCTAAATCAGTTGAATGGTAGTTACAATATAGCGAAATATGGCACAGAAAATGAATTGGCTTAACAAATTGCATAACTAGTTACAAAACACTCGAGTGAATAACCTCGTTTGTCGGTCAGTGTCACTGCTGATCCACAAGCAACTCAATAGGTGCCCTACAAATCGGCTTGGTAGGGTTTTTTTCTCCACATCAACTCTGTGTTCACTTAAATAACATCGTAACATGCACAGATAATTCACAATCTTTTACAGCATTTTTCTCAGATGAATCCTATATAAGGTTTATCTGTTGGTTTGTATATCAATACCCACTGGTTTAAAAGTGTGATATCTCATCACTAACATTAACTAGATCTCAAGGACTGGATTTTGGCTAAAGACTGATGTGACCTCCCCAACATGAAGGAACTAGGGCTGCATGATACTGGAAAAAACTGACATTGCGATTTTTTTTTTTTTTTTTTAACCTTGCGATATATGTATTACGATATGAAATAGCTGTGTGGTGCTGACATAAATGGTCAAATAAATTAGTTGTCTTTCGTCTTGTTGTGGCTACAATTGCAAGGTACTATCAACACAGAACATGTGTTTCAATATCATCCGTCTTGTAGCTGAAATAAATCCAGATAACTGATGTTGCTTTTCTTTTTGGCACCAAGTCTTCATTTTCGGTAATTTTCTTTTGTTCATTGCTCATTTTTCAATGTTGTTACCAGCGACTCACTCCGTGCGCAGGGGCGCGTCTGCTTCGGCAAACTGATTAAGAACGATTGCGATGGGTGTGTGTCAGGTACCCTTGAAATTAGTTGAGAACATGTTGAGTTCATTTGCCTCCAACATTGCAGGACCTGCGATGTGACTATTGCGCACATGTACATTGCGATGATGATGCTCAAACGATATATTGTGCAGCGCTACAAGGAACTACATGAACAGATTCTGATGCATCTGGTAACCAGCGCCTTTCTAGTTTGAAACTACAACGCTGACCTGTCAAGCATTTCAGTCAAAAATAAAATGACTTGAAACCTGTAACAAATTGTTTTCCTTTGACCTCAAGTGTGAACCATTACAGACGTGTCCATGTTCTACATCAGGGGTGTCCAAATCTGGTCCTCGTGGGCCGATATCCGGCATGTTTTAGATATTTCCCTCTTCCAGCACGCCTGATTTAATTAATAATCAGCTTGTCATCATGCTCTGCAGAAACCTGTTATGATGTAATGGCTTCCAGGTGAGGAGGAAGAGGGAAATATCTAAAACATGCAGGAGACCGGTAGATACACATAGAATCTACATGTTGGAAGAAAAAAAAAAAAACAATGGAGAAAACAAACAAGACAAACCAGTGGAAAAAAAAGGTGAAATAATTGCTGACTAAACCTCATGCTTGGTTGGGATGTAGTCATCTAGTGAGTCAAAGGAAAAGCTAGAAAACAGCAGGTTGTTTTTACTTGCACTCAAAAAACTTAAGGGTACCTGTTGTGATTTTTCATTGTTAGCTATTTCAAAAGATCACAAGTCATACTAGACGGTCTGTCATGTAACTTTCGTCATAGTATGTGTGAGTACTAAGTCACGACTCCGTCAGTCAGGCATGGTCACCGACACGTTACCTCCTTCACATGCTTTTCCAGCACCGGTAGTGACACAGACTCATTGATTTGTCCGATTAGCTGGACTGCAATGGGACTGGTCACTGACCCTGTGTGGTAGACACCATTCTACATAAGATGACACATTATCGGTCAGTGCTGGGTCACATCTCTAGGACAGTGATGGAGTACAAAGCTTACGGCTCCACAAACAACAAGCGCAGAAGTCCACTCAATCTAGCTCATTGACTGCTGCTTCTTTACTTGCACTCGATCCTCCGGAATCGATGTGGGTTCATCACTTCTGGCCGGCAATGGCTGGTCCCCATAGGTTCTGCCCCTGTGTGTAATTAATGTAATAAAAAGATCCAGTGTAGTGCATTTATGGTGATTTTTTTTTAAATTTTGTTTTTTTTTTTTCTGAATTTGCGCCTTTCTTGCTTGTAAGTAATACACAAAACACAATTAACGTCATAAGCATAACCAGTACAGGTGCACTTTAACAAGTTCAAGAGCCAGAACTCGGACCTGTTATTGAACTTATGGTTCTTGTTCCCTACAGGCTTTGTACGGTTCCTTGAGGGGTACTACATTGTGTTGATCACCAAGCGCAGAAAGATGGCTGACATTGGCGGCCATTCCATCTACAAGATTGAAGACACCAGCATGATTTATATCCCCAATGACTCGGTCCGGGTCACTCACCCTGATGAAGCGAGGTACTGTTTTGTTCTTTTTATTGTACAGTGGATATTATTACTGCAAATTTTTCTAATGACTTCAGGTAACAAATTCTCATCATTCCACTATGGATAATCCAACGTAATGTCATCACACAAGCCCAAATTCCAGGACTTTGCACAACTTTTTACTTCATGGAAGAAATTTTGTGAGGATGTTGATGATCTTGACTTTACCAAGTTTTTTTTTTCTCTTGTAGATATGTGCGGATCTTTCAGAATGTGGACCTATCCAGCAACTTTTATTTCAGGTAAACATAAAGAAAAGTAGTCTTTGTAAATGTAGATGTACAGTCATGGAAAAAATGATTAGACCATCAAAAGTCATCAAAAACAATGGTTATGCAATCAAGTACTAACTCCTGTGTGTATCATGTGACTAAAACAGACAAAAAAACCATGGAATGCGTAAAAGTACTGTTTTTGTCAGTACAATGCCATAGATATTGATGTAAAAACTTAAGTGATTTTGGTTATTGTCAAGAAAACCATGGAAAATGGATAGATATCAGCTCTGAAATTAAACTCTTCTGAGCTATTTTTGTTGTTATCATTATATTTGTCCAAACAAATGTACCTTTAGTTGTACCAGGAATTAAAATGAACAAGAAATGGAAGAAAACAAGGGGTAGTCTAATGATTTTTTCCATGACTGTATAGCAGTTGTTTACAAAAGTCAACTCTCACTTAATATCAACTCCATTGTTTTTCACAATTCAAGAAAAGATTCTATTTGGTTTGCATTTGTGCCATAGACCAAGTGATTTACTTTTGCAATTTTTACAGCCTTTACTGCTCCAGTGCTTGTCATTATGTGTATTTTGATGTAGATATGAATGGAGATTTTTCTATCATTAAGTAGTCGACTGAAAAAAAAAAAATTGCAGAGAGTAAAGTTTTAGTTCTTCTCAATGCCATAAACTCCACACAAGGCTAGGCACATGTGAAGCGGAGCACTCTTAGATAAAGCCTACTAACGAAAGTATGTTAAGTATATCTGTCCTTTATTTCCTATTTTGTGACACAA